>NC_040037.1:9394174-9484923 GCF_003713205.1 Coffea eugenioides
CGGATTTAACAAGAATTCATAATCAATTTATTTGGACTTCGAAGTGCGAGGCCAGTTTTCAAGAGTTGATAGGACGATTAACTTCCGCCCCAATTTTAACACTGCCTAATGGAAAAGACAGTTTTGTGGTATATACGGACGCATCTAAGATGGGTCTAGGCTGCGTACTGATGCAAAATGGACAGGTGATAGCGTACGCATCCCGGAAGTTAAAACCTCATGAGCAGAACTACCCCACCCACGATTTGGAATTAGCAGCTGTAATTTTTGCTCTACAAAAGTGGCGTCATTACCTCTACGGGGTAACTTTTGAGGTGTTCACCGACCATAAGAGTCTGAAATATTTATTTTCGCAAAAGGAGTTGAATTTGAGGCAGCGTCGGTGGATGGAATTTTTAGAGGATTATGACTGCACCATAAAGTATCATCCGGGTAAAGCAAACGTGGTAGCAGACGAATTTAGTCGAAAAGCTCAGTTATCAAGTTTACAGATAAAAGAGTGGGAGTTACTAGAGAAAGCTGGGGAATGGAATCCTCAACTTAAACAGCAAGGAGTGCTTTTTAGTAATATAACAGTTACTTCTACTCTACCCCATCGGATAAAAGAAGCACAAAAGGAGGATACTCAGGTGCAGAAGTGGAAGGAGAAAACCGAACAAGAAATGATACCTGACTTCAAAGTGAATTCAGATGGGATTTTGCGGTACCGTAACCGGTTTGTTATACCGCAGGATCAGGAACTGAAACGAGAAATATTGGAAGAAGCACATAGGTCAAGGTACACAGTACATCCTGGTACGACCAAGATGTACCAGGATTTGAAGAAGTTGTACTGGTGGGAGGGCATGAAAAGAGACATAGCTCAATTTGTTCAAACGTGCCTAACCTGTCAGCAGATAAAGACGGAGCACCAAAAGCCTTCTGGTTTGCTCCAACCCTTAGAAGTGCCAGAGTGGAAGTGGGAAAACATCACTATGGACTTTGTTTCAGGGCTATCAAGAACTCAAAAAGGACATGATGCCATTTGGGTAATAGTAGACCGTTTAACTAAGTCAGCCCATTTCTTACCCGTGAACATGAAATATTCCCTAGAGAAACTAGCTCAACTATACATGGACGAAATTGTACGCCTACATGGAGTACCAGTGAGTATAGTTTCGGATAGAGACCCTCGTTTTGTGTCACGATTTTGGCAAAAGATGCAGGAAGCTTTAGGCTCAAAATTAACCTTGAGTACAGCTTACCATCCTCAGAGAGACGGACAGTCGGAGCGGACGATACAAACGCTTGAGGATATGCTCCGATCATGTGTTTTGGATCTGGGAGGAAGTTGGAGCCGACATCTTACTTTGATAGAGTTTGCTTACAATAACAACTATCACTCCTCTATACAAATGGCACCGTATGAAACTCTTTATGGACGCAAGTGCCGCTCACCGATCTTCTGGGATGAAGTAGGTGAGAGGAAGGTTCTAGATGCTACCGCAGTGCCATGGATAGAAGAAGCGGTGGAAAAGGTTAAAATCATTCGCCAGAGGATATTAACAGCTCAGAGCCGGCAGAAGAGTTATGCTGACCGTCGAAGGAAAGATCTTGAGTTCGAAGTGGGAGATATGGTATTTCTAAAGGTGACGCCACTCAGAGGAACTATTGAGGCCGGGAAAGGAAAGAAATTGAAACCAAGATATGTAGGGCCGTATAAGATTCAACGACGGGTTGGAACGGTGGCATACCAGTTGGAGTTGCCAGCTAGCATGTCTCGTATTCATAACGTTTTTCATGTCTCGTTGCTTAAGAAGTACCATCCAGATCCTACCCATATTTTACATCTTGAGGAGGTAGAGCTAGATGAATCCCTTACCTACGAGGAACAACCAGTACAAATTTTGGATCGCAAGGTGAAGGAATTGAGGAATAAGCAAATCCCTTTGGTGAAGATTTTATGGAGAAACCACGATGTAGAAGAAGCTACATGGGAAATAGAGGAGGAGATGCAGAAGAAATATCCTACCTTGTTTGCCCAGAAAGGTATAATTTCGAGAATGAAATTCTTTTAAGAGGGGAAGGTTGTGAGACCCGGTTGTCCTAAAATATGATTTTTATGTGAAAATAATAAATTTTAGAGTAAATTTTATTCCGAATAATGCGAAAATCCCTATTTGGGAACTTGAGAAACCCTAATTGTGCAAAAATTGAAAATTTTTAAGCGAAATCCTGGTTAGTCAATTCTAAGGCAATTGAATGTTTGGATGTGTATTAGATAGGTGTATGTATATTTTCGTATAGTATTATACAGGGTTAAGTGGGTTTAAAAGGGTAGAAAACCCTAATCAAGGAAAAACTCTAGTTAAGTGGTGAATTAGAATGATTAAGTTGGAATTATACCCTAATTTTAGGTGTGACATGGAAGTGTTTACTTGTTGGATTTTAAGTGTGATAAAGATTGGTATGGAATAGGTAAGTAAGGTTTAAGGGTGATTAGTGCAATTGCTAAGTGTGATTAGGAGTTTTAGCCTAGGTTAATTATATGCTCTATGGAGTAATTTGAAAGAAAAGGAAAGTTAGTTGGGTAAGAATTGAGAAAGTAAGAAATCATGGAAGCAAGGACTTAAAGGCAATTAGTATACTTTCTTGTGATTGGCCAAGACTTCAAAATATCTATAGTGTTGGAAGTTGTGATGTCTTATAATCTTAAGACATAAGAGACCATAGAAGCATAAGTCTTAGAGTTAAAACAACAAAGGAAAGAAAAGGGGAAAAGAACCGTGAGAGAGAGAGAGAAAAGGGAAGAGAACCGTGAAGAGAAAAAGAAGAAGAAGAAGAACCGTGACTTGTTTCTTGCTTCCTCCTTGCATTTGAAGCTTCCATCTTGAAGTTTGAGGCTTGCTAGCTCTACTTGAGGCTTGGTAGAGGTTGTCTTGGCCTTATCCTTCTTCCTTGTTCAAGGTAAGAACCTCTTATGAAACCCTCTTGGATGATTAAGGCTTGTAGCCTTTGAATTTGTTGTGACTTGATGTTATTGTCTTGGTTAATGTATTGGAGATGATTCTTGGTGGTTGTATATGAAATTTCATGGTTTACTTTGAAAGAAATATGCACCTTTAGGTTTTGGCCATGGCTATGGAACTTAGGGTTTCTTGTGGCTTTGATTATCTTGGTGGTTGAGTTTGGTTATTGGCTTGATTATGGAGAAGTTTCATGGCTTAAATTTGATTGCATGATAACCGGCCAAGAGGAAAAGAAATTAGAGTTGTTGTGGTTTGGTGTTGGTTCATGTTTGATTGATATTATTGGCTTGCAAATGGGTTGTGTGAGATGTTAATTTGGTTGGTTTGGAGTGGGGGTTAGGGGCTGTTCGTGTGAAGGCATTTCGGGAGTCTTGGTAGGGCAGTGAGAGAGTGTGGTGTATGTGTTAGAATGGAATAAAATTGCCTTAGAAGCTTACATATTTTATGCGAATTCGTCCCACGCGATTGCGCGCGTTATTCTTGCGAAATAGCCAAACAGGACAGTTTAGAACTGAACCTTTGCCTTCGAATTTTGACCAAGTTACAAGCTGTTTGAGCTTGTGACCAAAACACAAAACTTGTAGCCCTAGAAGTTTTATGTAGACCTGCAAAGTTTCAGACCCATCCGATTCATGTGGCCTGGGATATGGTTAGTGCAAGTCTACTGTGCACAACTCTCTGATTCCAATTCAATTCTGGTAGGCATTCTGACCGTATCTGGTTCGTCTAGATGCCATGCGAATTGGGTCTTGTCGCCTTCATAAGAAATGTAACTCTTAGTTTCAGCGTCGAAACGGTATAAAGTACGCCTCAAACGGAGTTGTGTAGCCTGAGCTATAGCCGTTCAAATTTGGCTTGTCCGAGAAAATGACCATATTCTGGTCAAATCTGTTTTGGTCTTGATGACCAGTTTCCGTTCAGAATTTGGGTTGCCGGCCTTCATGAAAGTTGTTCCATTTGGAATGAGCTATCTAACTGCCAATTTTCAACTCATTTGGCCATGTGTAGCATAGAAAACAGTTTGCACCTCAAAACTGACCATTTGTGCATGGGTCAGATTCCGTGGGTGACTTTGTTTGGTTCTTTTGGGACGAAAGCTTCCAGTTTCAGTTCTGAATGTCTTCGTAACAATTGTTGTTCATTCTTTAAGCTTCGAAATGGCGTCTCATACGCCTTAATCCGATATTCGTAGCTCAACTTATAAGCAAAATGGGAACAAGTATCAAATCTGCCTTTTCTCACAAACGGCCGTTTCCGTTGTCGCCAACCGTTTCCGTTTCCGTTTCCGTTGGGTCGTTTCTACGCGCGCGCGTGCCGTTTTAGCCGTTTTGCTTGTAATCTGCTATATGTTAGCCGTTTTAGCCGTTTTTAGCCTAATGTGATACAATTTACTATTGCAGACAGCGGTGGGCTTGACGGAGCAACTGGGACCCACTAGCGGACCCCACGACGTCTAGTTCCTTATCTTACTCGTTTTGTATTTTTGTAAGTATCTAGGGCTATGTGTCTAAGTCAACGCCCTTATGTGTTATGCTTTAAATGAAAGGGACTTTAGGCGAGCGTGTACTTTATCACACTCGACCTAAACCCTAAAATGTACCTGTACTTGTGCTTGATTTGTGCCAATGACATGCTGTTGGGACTAAACCCCTAGAGCTTGTAGCTCGGGGTGACATTTGTGATATGTGTGACATGTGATATGTATGGGGCCCGATCTCAGAATCTAGTTGGACTAATCGAGCCGGCAGGGGCCTGGTCGGAGCTAGTCTAACTTAGACTTGAGATCATTAGGTTAATTAAATATGTGAATTGGTTTGTGAACCAAATATGTGAACCTGTGTGCATGAACCAACTTTGCTCGAGCTATTATGTGTGTGTGGGTGACTGGCCAGTGTGGGTGGTAAGGTGGATGGCGGGTTGACAAGTGGAGCTCTACGGACCATAATTTGCGGTCGACGGAGTGTCGGCAGGTGGTCAATCATGACAAACTACTTGGCTTTGAAGCCAATCTGTATCCTACCTATGTGTTATTATTTCGCTTATAACTGGGTGCTATGTGACTTTAATTGCTCCTACTATGTAAAATTTACGCTTTTACCCATGCGTACTTACTAAGCGTTTAGCTTACCCCTTCTTTTTATTTTCCTTTTAGGGGTCGACGCGGGGACCACTTTTGGGCGTTTGACTAGTTTAGTTAGGTTTAATACCTTTCTTTGGGCAGTTGATAGGCGTGTAATAGTAATAGTGATAAGTGTTCGGACCCACCTTAGGGTCCACCTTATGGTCATAGTTGTAGTGATGGCATGAAGCAGTAGTTCGGACTTCTACTTTTGAATTGTATATAGAACATTTTTGCTGCTGTATGTGATGTACATAGTGAACTTTTGAGCATGTATATAATGTGTATAGTAACCGTTTGGGTGTGAATAGTTGTTATTAATTTTTGATTTCGAGTCCTGGCGCGAGCTAGGCAGACGGCCTGCTAAGCCCTTTGGTACGCCTTTGGGTACGGTGGGGTCGTCACAACTTGGCCCCTAAAACTTTCTCGCTCAAACGACGTCCTTGGGGTGGATTAAGCAATCCTTGTGCATTCCAGAGTTGTATGAGTTCATCCTTTTCCATGACAGAGCCTTTTGGGAAAGTAGAACAATAAAGGAAACATTGTTTTAACGAGATTAAAGGCAAATGAGTATAGGACAAGAGCAAGGCACCAGGGATAGGATCATCAATATGCCATGTGTCGCTTGTAGCTATACTGTTCCACTCTTCTTCATCTTTCTTGGTGTACAACAAACCTCCTATGGTTTTTATCGCCAGCAGATGACCTCGGCACTTTCTTACTATCACTTCACCCGTTTCCTTCAGTGTTGTGGTCATTTCTGGACCACCTGGGGCAAATGCTATTTGCCGAAACAATTTCAAGCAATATTCTTCCGGAGGAACTACGCGATAGCTTGACCCGGGTTGCAGCAACTCAGCAGCTCGTTCTGAACGAGTAGTTACCAATATTTTGCTTCCTTTACAACCGCCTAGCGCATACAAGCACTCTTTAAGTGATTGGGCATCTTCCTCGCAAACGTCATCGAGGACGACATCATCGAGGACGAGCAGTTACTTTTTTCCTTCCAGCCAGTCTCGAAGTGCTAATACAATTCCTTCCATGCTAATCGAGTTAGAGACGATACTGGGGAAACATTCTAATAAGGATTTCAAAATCCGCCTTATACTATGTTCTCTCCCCACACAGACCCATATCCTCACATCAAAATGATTCACAACCTCATGATCATAGAAAATCACCCGAGCGAGTATTGTTTTGCCAGCGCCCCCCCTTCCCAATATGCCAACGAAGGAGCAGTCCCCGTCATTTCCAACACTCAGCAACATTTCTTTCAGCTTCAGCTTCAGCGAATCATCGCCTCCTTGAAACATGTGTGGTTCGACAACCGAAGAATCAGTAGTCTGTAGGATTTCTTCAAATCGTGCAGTTGCATCCACTCTGCGTTCGGGCAAATCAAGCCCAAATTTGTGCGCCCCATGGGCTAGATCTCTATATATTGAACTCACGAGCATGAACCGGCGAATCACCTTCCTCCTCGTGATCACAGACGAGTTGAAGCAAGAAAAGAAGTTACATACCTTGTTCCGCTTCTTCTTATCCTGAAGGCGCTCTACTGCTCCGGGCCGGCGAGCTTCATATGCAAACCATGGTTCAAAGTCGTGGTCGCGGTCACGATCGCGACTCAGAACGTTCCACATCGATTTCGGCATATCGATCGCGGTCTCGGTGAGACGCAAATTTTAAAATATTTAATATTCTAAAAATTATTAATAATATAAAAAAAGTATGCTAAACAAAAATAATAAAAAATAGCAAAAGAAATGGCCAAGTCAATCCGTCACGGTGTAACTCGACCGATTTCTCGTCTTGACTCGGGATAACTCGGAGTGACTCGGTGTGACTCGGCCGAGTCAATCCGTCGCGGTGACGTCTCGGCCGATTTCTCGGCGAGTCAAGTATCTCGGTATCGTTTCGTCACGGTATCGTATCGGTAGAGTCGTCTCGGTCTCGGCCGAGACTTCGAACCATGATTGCAAACCCATCCAGCAGATCACCCGCAGTGACACTCACGTCGTTGACCTTTTTCAACCATAACCTCCTAGCTGCCGAAGCAGAAATCTCCGTGTGATCAGCAGCGGAGAGTAAAGCTTGAATTTTCTTCAATGATTCCATCAAGTCGTGGAGATGAGCCTTAACGCCCAGCCTATCTGCCATGCTGCTAAATTCTCCTTTCTCAGTGAATCTATCTGCTTTCCTTAGGAGCCCATCCAAACTCTCGAGTCCAACAGCGTGAGGTTCAGACATCTTAACTTTTCTCACTACCTGTTGTTGATGATAACGTCGTTGTTGTTGTTGCTGCTGCTGCTGCTTTTAGGAGCGAAATCAGAAAGTACAGACAACAAAATTAAGGGAACTCACAAGTGAATTGAGTTTGCCAGCTCAGATGGAGATCTGCATTCTGCACTATGCACCTTTCCCCTTTTGAAATCTCTCTGCCTTCTTGTCATCAAAGCTGAAAGCCCAGTGCTTTCACTTTACAGCCAGTGCTTTCACTTTACAGCTGAAAGCCCAGTGCATGCGGTGTTAGCTGGTTGAAACAGGGATAAATTACACTGAGCACCCTGTAATTAGGGGTAAATTTCACTTTGTACCCTTGAGTATTTTTTGTCACCATTTTTTTTTTCACCCAAAAGATCAACGGTTAACCACATTGGTCAACTTTTCCACTTGAGTGTATAGTGCACTTTAGTGTTAGTGAAAGGACTAATTTGCTCTTTTGTTATTATTATTTGTTTTTTGCCTCAATATTTTCAGCTTACCAATTTTTTCTACTATTATTTTGCATACATAGAACATCTTTTTAAAACCAATTTTAAGTCGTTTCGTCATTTCTATAATTGTATATTAATTTTTGTTCGTTATAATTGATTCAAATTTAATTACATGAATAACTCAAATTTATAAAGCATAGGATGCCATATATGTTCAGAAATTATGTAGTATAGTGTGTTTGAATAGCTAAATAATTGCCAGAAATTATTTGCTTACATCATAAATATAATTTCCAACACACCTTTTTATCTTCCCAATTATCTTTTTATCTCACATACATCACATCACAAAAAGTGGTACAGTAATTATTCTAAATAATATTTTAAATAATCTCCTATCCAAACACTATATTAGTAAATAATGGTAAGAATTTATTTTTTTTCTTTAAAGGCTTACAAAGAAAATAAAGGGAAAAAAGGGATTATATAATCACACTTTTTCCTTGTGAGTTTCGAGAGTAGTCATACTTTACTATCCTCAACCTCAAAAGTATATATCTTGTCCTCCGTCAAGACTGGTCAAACGTTAGAAAAGTTAACTCTATGAAAAAAAAACTAACTATTATTGTTGAAAGTACAAAACATAAGAGAATGCTTATTTGACATTATAATAGAAATTAATTATTAAAAACTCTAATATGCTTTAACAGTAGTCAATCCTAAAGATGGCAATGGGGGCGAGTGCCCACCGCAGGGTAGAAATGGGGCGGGGGCAAAATATTTCCCCTCGCCTTAAAACGGGGTGAGGGGTGGGGAAGCATACACCCCGCCCCATCCCTCGCCCCGTCTCCCGCATATAATAAAATATATATTTATAATACAATTCTAAATTTTCTAAAGTTGCACCCTTACTTACGAGTACAACGATAATCAGTGTCAACAGCCGGCGCAACAATTGAAGAAATTTCTTGGACTATTGTTAATTTGTTTCTAACGCCCCCCAAAGACTAAGCTATCCAATTCTAACCTGTTTTGCTCCTAACCTTTTTTTATTTCGATCGGTTCCATTCCTCCGCACTGAATGTAACTTGACTTGTTATGTTTTATTTCTATCTTGACAGCTTTTTAATCTTATTTAACATTGTTTACAATTGTATTATTATAAATAAACATTTATGATAAGTTGATTTCTTCCACCGTGCAGGACAGCGAGGGAAACGGGGCTTGGGGTATGGGGGCAAGTAGCGGGGGACGGGGGGAGCTATTTGACAACGGGACGGGGGGTGGGGGAAGGATCCCCCGCCCCAATCCCGTCCCATTGCCACCCCTAGTCCCCCGTGGGGAAACGGGGTGGGGGTGGGGGCAAGGGGCGGGGACAGGGGACAGGGGGAGTTATTTGACAACGGGGCGGAGGGTCCTTCCCCCGCCCCAACCCCGCCCCATTGCCACCCCTAGTCAAACCTAAACATAGAAAAAATAAACTCTTCTAATAAAATCAATTATCTCAATGAAGGATAAAAGACAATGAATCTATATGGATTGATATTACAAAATGTGACATATTTTCTTATTGTTATTAAGCATGTTGCTCTCAAAAATATACTTTTTTACTAATGAGCAAGTATCTTACTATTTATACATAAAGCGAAAGGGAAGGGTTTGGTGTAAATAAATTGTGTCATTTAATGTACTGCCTAATCTAACCTTACTTTTAAAGATAATTACATCACTTTAATTGCTCACTTTCCTACAATCATTCCGTATTTTTTGAATTAACTACCACTTCCCTAACAAAAAAATTACCACTTTTTTTGTAAAGTACTACGACAGTTTAACTAATTTAAATTACTATTTTTCAACAAAACAAATAATACTAATAATTTTTATATCTTTTTTTATTAGTAACACACACACACACACACGCTGGCTGTGGCTTAACTACTAGTTTTAAGTATAACAAACCATACACTTCATTTTGATATAAAACAAAACAATCGTCAGGTTTTAGTGACATTTCATCATACTCAGAAGTGCAATCTCGACAGAGTGCAATCTCACGTCTGTTTTGGAGGTCGAATAAGTTTTTCTGATCACTTTGAAACAAGCTATATAACTCTTGATGACAGGAAACAAATTTTGATTTTGAACTAGTAAAATTCATAAGCACAAGTCTATCACCTGCTTCACGACACAAAAATGGTCGGTTGACGTTGGAACAGTGATAGCCTTTAACTCATGGTTAAAATTTTTCACCTCGCTAGTATTAATAAGAACTCAGGTTTGAAATAGATGATTGCATCAAGTGCAGAAAAATTTTTCAATCTTGAAATAGCCCAATAGGATAGGCTTTAATGTATGGCTATACTACCAACTAAAAGGGGAATGCAATACAAAATGTTTAAGGGCAAATTACATTTTATCCCCTTGTGGTTTAGCATTTTTTTTTACATAATCCCCCTATGGTTTCAAAATCTATACATAACCCTCTCATGATTTGGATTAAAGTGTCAAAGTGACGGAAATAGTCATTCGTAACGAAACTTTTAAAAATGTTGAAATTACCCTTATAAATACATGACACACTAATCACGTATGATTTTTATATTTTACCATATAACCCCCTTATGGTTTAATACTTTACCATATAACCCCCTTATGATTTTCAAAATATAGACATAACCCCCCTTGGTTAATAAATAATTGGGTTAATCACATTTTATCCCCTTAAAAAATACCCCATTTCTCAGTTTACCCCCTAACCTTTAATTTTGCTCACTTAACCCCCTTTAGGATAAAATTGCCCTTGCATTATTTTGACTTTTCATTTGCCTTGTTTTCCTTTCTTTTATTTCTTTTTCTCTTTCTTCTTTATTTAATTCTTCCTCTTTCCCACAAAAATCTTCACCTTAATGATTGAAATTAAAAAAAAAATTGCAGAGATCTATCTTCTCCTTAAATGATTAAAAAAAATATTCAAATTACTTTCCTAAAATATAAGTTTTTTAGCCTTTCAATTCTTTTAATTTTGGGTTTTCCTCTTTCCTTTCTAGTTTCTCATTTTATTTTCAAGAAAATATCTTAAAATGAAATTGTGATGTGATTAATAATCATCAATTGAAATTTGTGACACGTGGCATCATACAAAAAATCAAAATTAGTTTTTGATGCCTTTTAAACCTTCACCCAGAAATATGCAATTACAAATTCAAAACAAAAATTTTCGTTGAAATGAAATTTCTATTGGGAAGGATGAAAGAGAGAAGAAAGAGAAAAAGAAATAAAAGAAAGGAAAACAATTTCATCTTATGATATTTTCTTGAAAATAAAATGAGAAATTAGAAAGGAAAGAGGAAAACCCAAAATTAAAAGAATTGAAAGGCTAAAAAAATTGTATTTTAGGAAAGTGATTTGAATTTTTTTAATCATTTAAGAAGAAGATAGATCTCTGCAATTCATCTTTTTTAATTTCAATCATTAAGGTGAAGATTTTTGTGGGAAAGAGGAAGAATTAAATAAAGGAAAAAGAGAAAAAGAAATAAATGAAAGGAAAACAAGGTAAATGAAAAGTCAAAATAATGCAAGGGCAATTTTGTCCTAAAAGGAGTTAAGTGAGCAAAATTAAGGGTTAAGGGGTAAATTGAGAAATGGTGTATTATTTAAGGGGATAAAATATGATTAACCCTAAATAATTTTTAACTTTACATAAGGGTATTTTTGACATTTTAGATGACTCCGTTACGAATGATCATTCCCGTCACTTTGACACTTTAATCCAAACCATGAGGGGGTTATATATAGTTTTTGAAATCATATGGGGATTATGTAAAAAAATGCTAAACCACAAGGGGGTAAAGTGGAATTTGCCCAATGTTTAATGTTCTTGGCACGGAGAGAAGATTATGCAAAAGCCAGTAACAGATGTCTGCATTTTTGTAAAACAAACATACATAAACCACATTGATGCAGAATGTAATTTGAAATACAAATACTAAACCACACTCGCTCAGTTACAGGATACAACACATTGCTGTTTACCTAAATATAAATAACAAGAAAAACATTATTGCTCTTTAACAAGTGCTGAGTAACTTCACTTTTTTTAAAGAAACTTAAGATGGAGACTTGACCTGAAGTATAGAGCATGCTGTCTGAATAGCAGTAAGAACTAGCAGTATACTGGCAGCAATAAAAGAGATGATAGCCCATGGACTGCGAAAATAATCACGGCGGAGCATTGCAATCCACTCGGTTAACTTTCTCACCAACTTGTGCACCCAGTCTCTGCTGTATTCATTCAGTTCATTGCAGAGGTTAGCAAAATAAAACTCCTTTGGATCTGTTATCATCTCTTTGTAGAGATTGTTGAAAACATTTGCCACCTGTTCACTGCTTTCGAGTTGATTCACAATGATTTCATGTTTAATGAGTAGATCAACATCTTTCGGGGTATCTATCAAGTTATCCATCAGAACAGCATAACTTGTTATGTCCTTGGAATGATAACCACACTGTTCAAAGGCTATCAGGTTCTGGAAAAAGGTTTCTGTGAAGTCATTTACAGTCAGCTGTGGAATTACTAACTCTCCTTTCCCAAAGCGTACGTCAAATAGGCATTTTTCTGTTCCATGACGGAACTTAACCCCCACTGCAAGCAACTTAGTTGCAGTCGCACATTGGGGAAATTCCATTTTCTTTCCTTCTTTTGGTTCAGCTCTAGTACGTGATGGCCCATGAAGCATTGCTAGGAACTCAACCAGGTGCCTTGCACAGGAAGATGTATGGGTCGTACTTGGCTCTAGTTTCCTGGTGTTCCCTACATTCTTTAAGTACTCAAAAGCTAGTTTATTGAAAGATGGCGGCTCATCAGAGTCATTATCCAAAAACTTGCTCAGTTTTCGAGAAACAAAACCATTGTACATTGTAGCAATGAACCTCATAGGAAGTTGGTTTTCTAAAAGCAGCAAATCGTGCATTGTATCATTTGATACCCACCGATTTTCAAATATCATGTCACCCATCTCTCTCATTTCAGGAAAATAGCTTTTTAAGAAGAGCTCAATAATAAAAATTCCATCCAACAAAATCACCTCGGATAATTTAAAGGGATTTCGGATGTAGGTATCTTCATAACACCCACATACATTCTTTTCCTGACTATGGACATATTCTGCCAAAAGTTCTAATGGAACTTTAAAGGTGTGCAGGAAATTGTTTAGATACTTTAATTTGTATTCTTCCATGGCTTTCAACTGGACATCACCGTGGTGAAGGGGACCAATCGAAACTAACCGAGGCGTATAGGCTTCTTCATTTTTCCTCCTTTGTTTCTCAGGAACTCTATAGATACAAACTGTACCATAATTAAGAGGATCTGAAGCTAGCATGGATAACTTATCGTTGATCAAGGATGCTAAATGTATTGCGCTTGCAGAGTAGTGTGTGTACCTTGGTAATTCTACTTGCCCAGGGGGGATGGGCTTGGAAGAATTGACACTGATTTTGACCTCACTTCCAGGATCAACAACAATTACAACTTTTTCTTCAGTTTCCATTCCAGTCAGTTGATGAAACCTGACTTTGTTCTTGGAGAAAATTCTTAATTTGTGATGAAAAACAAAAGTTATACTACAAAGGGGGTGATTAGTGAAGTAGCTTCCACAAATGTGATCTTCGCATTTGTGAAATGCGAGTTCAGGTACCTCGCATTTCACAAATGCGAGGTAGGTGCTTTTAAAAAAAAAGAAAAACAAGCTACGGTTCTTCAGTTGGGAGCTCAAGAGATCGCATTTACAAAATGCGAGCTTATTTCCTCGCATTTCAGAAATGCGAAGTACTCAAGCTTTTTTGACCGAAAATTGGATTCTGACCGCAATTGTCTAAACTCAAGCTTCAGCCGTTTCAGCCTCCAAGACACGCTTCGGTTTCCCGCTTCAGCTCAATTTCGAATCTAATTTCTTAGCTGCTACCCATCAATTCCTCGCAGCTGGGTTTTGTTTGTCTTAGTTTGTCCGTCTATTTTCGTTTCATCTTCGCCGCTTCACCACACAGCTCGCCGCCGCTGCATTTCTAAGCTGCTACCCAGCTCAGATTATACCAGGTTTGTTTATCCTTGTTCCATTTTTTTGTTTAAGTTATGTCGTTGTTGATTATTGGTTTTTGGTTGCCCTTCCGTCCCCACTTGCCTCTGTATAATGAATATGTAGTGCTGTAATTTTTAAGCGTATGATCCGAGCTCGAATCTATAAAACCCAGAAGGATCCGACCTCGGATCGTTTGAAAAGCCAAAAATTAAAACAGCTGATCCGAGCTCTGATCCGACAAGTTCGTGTTGTATCCGAGACCTCGGATAAACTTCTGTTATAGTTGATCCGAGCCATGTCGGATCCGAGGACTTTTTGATCAGATACGACCTCGGATCTATTTAGGTGTTGGTACTAAACAGCTAAATTCCAGTACTTCACTGCTAAATTGCACCAAAGGCCTAAGTAAAAGCCTTTTTCTTTTGGTATTATCTGAAAACTGGAGTATAGTAAAAAAAAAAAAAGCCCTCGGTCTTGAAGTTCGACAGCCTATCTAATGGTCCCTTCTGTCACTTAATTCAGTAATTGAACCATGCCATTGTGGAGTTGTATTATAATCTGATATTGAAGCATGTAGAAAGTTTCCCTTGCTTCAAGTACTTTTATTTGGTTCATTGGGACGATATTTTGACACGATTGGTTACTTGGTGAAGTGAAGTGAGAATTTGACAGAATCTTCCAAAACATGTTTTTCAGTTGTTGAACACTTCTTCTTGTTTGTCTTGCTAGGTTAGTATAACAGGGTAACATAGATATAATAAGCATGACTCGTTCAATAATAATCTCCCTTGTCGGAATAATAATAAATGCTTGAACACCTCCCTTGTCAGAATGGGACACCAAAGTAACCCCCTTGCGTGGACATTTTTTTATTTTCTATAAGTATGTTTTCTATACCTATGTTATCTAGTTTACCAAGGGTTAAATTCTTTGAATTTAGGTGAATAGATCCAAAAAGGTATATCGGAACAAGCAAGATCTACGGGAACGAGGTGGTTCATTTGAACAAATCCCTCATTGCACCCCAGATCCTCTGCTCCAGTACCTTATGTTGGGTCTGTGTGAACTCCATCATATTCATATAGGTGCACATCGAGTTTTCGAAATAAGCCAGGAGACTTGAAGAGGCTTTGATTGGTACCACTAGGAAGTTGTCTGCAGAAGTGCATCTTCAGAATCTTCGGCATATCATTGGGTAAGTCATGTAGTTTTCAAGTAGATTTAATTGTAGACTTGCACATGTTCTAATTTATAAAACCTTGCTTGGATTCGTTTTATTTTGAATTCATGAATGTAATGTGAGACCTTGTAGTATAGTATATTTTTTAATTGCATGTTATGGTGGTTGACAGTGGAGCATACGAAATTATTGTTGTTTCACATTCTACTGTGTACATTATATTATTATTGCAGGCTTAAGGAAAATTCGCAGTTGGTTGTCTTCTATAAGATGCTTATTGTATGTCAAATTATTCTACCGTATTTGTAGTGCTGTAAATTATCTCATATTTGATGTCTTGTTTGAAAATCGATGTGCCTATGTTGGTTGGCAAGGAGTTTTCGCCCAGTTACAGGGGAGACTCTGTCAAAATTTGTTTAAAATCTTTTTGGGTGTTTTGGTTAGTGATTGCCTTAAGAGTATAATAAGACAAATTGGCGGCAATATGGACTCAAAAGGGGGGGTGCTTCTTTCCGTTAAATAAAACAAGACATCCTCGGAGATATTACGTACTATTCAATTTAATTAGGAGTTGTTGAATAACTTTTTGGCATTTGGATGATGATGATGTATAGGCGGTTAGAGGGAACATTAACTTAAAATGTTGACTAAAAATTTGTATACAAGACAAACTGGAATCACATTTGCTTGTACTACTACAAATGTGAGTTCTCCTTTGCTTGTACTACTACTTGTACCTTAAACACACATTTGCTTGATTAAGGTGAGTTCTCCTTTGTATCACACTTGAAACAGTAACAATGGATAGGGATTGTTATCTGATGTATACTCTTCTACCGCATGAGCTAACTTATTTTATTCCAAAATAGGGATTCTTTCCACACGTATGTCTATAGAAAGACCTCTGCGCGTGTCTCTTTATTGGGGAGGTAAAATACACTACGAGGATGGGTCAATTTGTTACTTGCCTCGTATGTGCAACCGTACATTCTCTTTACGATGCAGGATTGGATATGATGATTTGGTGGATAGAATCTATGAATATATGGGGGTCGATAGGGGGCTGTTTAGGTTGAATATATTTCTCCGCCAACCTTGTGGCCGGAGCTCTTATAACGTGTCCCCAGTGGTTGACGATGAAACTCTTGCGATAATGTACGATGTATGGAATGAAATTGTTCCATACACCGCAGAACTGTATATCGAGAAGGATGAAAAATTCCAAAATCCTCGAGTCACCGGGACATTCATTTCACCAAATACTAATTTAGGTCCGATGATGTCACTTGTCCATGCATGCATGGATCCGACAAGATTTCAACCAAGCTCTAGTACAGCAGTACCTGAGACGGCATCGGTATCAGAATGGGCACATGGAGATTGTGGTAGGGATTCGTTAGAGCCACGTCTTACATCAGGCTTAAGGACGCAAGTTGAATCTGTTCAGGGCCTAGACTCGATTCAAAGTTTTAGAGATCCAGAATCGCCGGATCATCTTGGTAGTTATGGCTTGGATTTCACTGCCGGTCCAAGCCATTGCAACAGCCCCCTAGATGATGATTTGGAGCATGACGTGGAAGATGTAGAGGAATCTGAGTCGGTTGATGTGTCAGGCAGTGACTCAGATGGCGAAATTGGACAACATGGAGTCCACCTGGATCTTGAGAACCAACAGCCTTTTGATGCATCTAGCAACCCCCTGTATGCTCCACGAGGATTGAAATTCTTCTCTAACCTTGGAAACATAGATGAGGACGAGTATCTGACAGATGACGATGAGTTGGAGCGTATTGTGACATTTAGTGAGGAAAATAATAATATAAGGCTGCATATGAGATTTGAGAGCAAACAACAGTTGAGCAGGGCTATTAGAATGTGGTCTATCACTCATAATAGGGAGTTTAGGGTTGTTGAGAGCAAGAGAAACACCTGGGTTGCCAAATGTAAATCCGCAATTGAAAGGACCTTCACCACTGAGGCCGACTCATCGGAACCTCCATGCGACTGGTGTGTCCGAGCAGTGAAGAAAAAGACACACGGATTGTGGCAAATAACCAGGTGGGTGAACGATCACAATTGTGTGGGTGATTTGATGAGTAATAGCAACGCTAGTCTAACATCTTCGGTTATTGCTAGACACGTTGTTCACAGTATTGAAGACGATCCTGGGTACAAAGTAAAGAACATTGTCAGTGATGTTAAAAAGGTGCTGAAGGTGGATGTTTCTTATAAAAAGGCTTGGTACGGCAGACGCAAAGCTATTGAACTTGTTTTTGGTTCTTGGGAAACAAATTTTGCCGAACTACCAAAATATCTTGACGCGCTTGTGAAGTCGAATCAGGGTACCGTTATCAGGTGGTTACACCATTCTGATAGCACGGATCACGTGAAGACATTTAAGTATGTGTTCTGGGCCTTTGAACCGGCTATTGATGCATTTCACATGTGTCGGCCGGTAATATGTGTTGACGGCACTCATTTGCGTGGCGAATATAAGGGCAAACTACTTGTTGCCGTGACAAATATCATTAATCATGCAAATTTCCAAGCGAGGTAATTTTTCTTATTTAACCGAATATACTTCATAAAAACTAAAAATCCTAATTGCATAATGGTTCATTCCAAGCAAAATGAGGACTAAACCTTCCCAAAAAACATATAACATTCTATCCAATGGAAGAAATAGACACTTAAGCATGGAACATTTTGGCCATTGATTTGAAATATTGGAAAACTTTTGCCTGGAAGATCAAATTTTGCCAGAGTAATCTAAATAACGTTGGATGAAAACTCCCGACCAACAACCTCAATTTCACGGAAATTAATCTCATGACAACATTTCAGAGACAAATTCCAACATTTTTAACCATACACAACTGCAATTATACATTTCAAAACACAACCACCCATAAGACAAAGTAATCACTCCCCCACACTTAAAATCTACAATGCCCTCATTGTACAGACATGTAGGAGACAATGAAACTTCCCTCAAAATGAGTGGTCATGCAATTTGATGCCCTTCAAACCTCACAATCATCCCAATTCTGTCCAAAATGAAACAACAAGGGTACCAAACTACATAAGTTGGACAAGATAATCCAATAAGAAAACTACAAAGGTTGTCTTAACAAAAGAAAAGCAAAATAGAGAAATAAAAGATCCAAGCCGCAACGGAGCGTCATGGCTGCTCGGAACGAGGGTCTATTGCCTCTTCCGCTCCATGACGACCCTGTGAGGTACCAATATGGCCCTCCTCCTGATGAGGTGTCGGAGTACCAATATGGCCATCCGCTCCATGAGGACCCTGTGAGGTACCAATATGGCCCTCCTCCTGATGAGGACCCTGTGAGGTACCAATATGGCCCTCCTCCTGATGAGGTGTCGGAGTAGGCGACCGGCGGATGTTGAAGTGTTCTTCCATCGCCCGAAGACGGCGATCATGCCTGTCTAGTCGCTCCGTCATCCGTCTCTCCGTTTGATCGATACGCTCGACGACTCGTCCCTCCATACAGCAAATGGCATTTAGGAGCTCTTGCCATTTTGATCTCGGAGGAGGTGGCGGTCGAGGAACAGGAGGAGGAAGAGCTTGCTGCGCCTCCGCCTCTCGAGTTTCCGCTTGTGGTTCAGTGTGCGGAGGAGGCTGGGCGGAAGTCGATGCCTCTCCAGTGTCTCGAATGAGAGCAGCTCCAAAATCCGTAGGAATGCCCAAAGCTTTGAGTATAGAGGTATTAACCTCCTCGACAGACCTAGTGACGATAGCTCGCTCGGTTCCAAGAGGAACCTTGACCTTCTCAAAAATGAGGGATAGCAGTCTTGGAAACCCGAAGCAGGTCTCGCCGGCCCTCATGCGAGCTGTAGTCCGCATATAACTGATGATAATGCTGGGTAGAGGAATGCCGGTCAGCTGCGCACCTACACCATGCATCATCTTGTCCAAAAAGTAGAGATCACTATTGCGGAGCTCCCGTTTTCCACTTTTTTTTGGTACCACATTGAAGGCAAACAAGTAGAAGATTAGGTGGTACCTATGCTCGAATGAATCGGCGTAAACTGTAAGCTTCTTCGCAGTTCCTCTCTCTCTATACTGGCCCTTGAGGCGTCCAACTGCCTCTCCCACCTGCCAAGGGTCTCGCGCCTTGAACTCCTTCGTCAATTTGATATCTTGTCCTTCGTCTTTTAGTTTGACGAAGCATCCCAGTGTTTCCCGAGTTAGAGCCACTCTCTTGCCTCGAACCCACGAGACGATGAGATTGCCACTGTGGCTTTCTTTGTTTTCCACGTTGGCATAGAACTCCCGGACCAAGGTTGGGTAGTAATGCTTGGGAAGTTGTAAGATGTTCTCCCAACCAAGGCGCTTGAATGCTGTGGAGATGTGGTAGTGTGCATCCACTTCCGGTGCCAAGTGCTTCTCGATGATAATCTCCTTGTCTAAGCCGAATTCATACCATTGTTGGTTTTCAAGCGAGGTGAATCGAGTGGTATCGTAGTCCGGAGGTGGCTCGTCACGGCTAGTAGACGCGGTCTTCCGGCGAGAGCGAGGTGGCGGCTCTGGTGACGGAGATTCCTCTTCAGGTGACTCCTCATGCAAGGAAGGTGTGTGTTCCTCTGTCGACGAAGATGGAGGTGTCGGTGCTCGAGACCTTCTTGTGCGAGCCATAATACCTATACCAAAAGCAAGATGAACCTTCATTAGAAATCGTAGAAACTTGCTCGCACGTATTAAATAAGAATTTAAAAAAATTTCGGCAGAGTTTCCCCTTGAAAAAGGGCTAAACTACCTGCCAACATTTACCAAAAATTCAAGCAAAAAATCTACTTAAGACCTCACAAATACAATTCTCACATTGAGAATGAATATTACCAACAAGGTTGTCATGATACGCTAAATACTTCCAATACTTTGACAATTAAAACCATTTGTAAGATTGGAATAAAATTTGAAAGTAAAGTAGACTATCAATGACACTATGCTATAACATTAAGCTTCAACCATCAATTCATCGCAGCGTCATCCCGACTTACGAAAAACATCTTCAATTCAAACAATTCTCAACTTTTGGCACTTTGCTTCAAACCAATACATAACTACCCACTATACTTACCACAATTTATCATCAATTTGCATAAAGATGCACTTATTTCAAGCAAACAAATGCAAATTATACACCAAAACAAGAAATTGCAAACAAAAGTCTAGTGTGCTTTCATGACAAAAATTATAAAATTTCTCACCATATTAACAAATTTCTCAAATCTAAGCAAACAACCATAACTAAATGTATATATTATCCCTAATGTAACACAATTGTATCAAGAAATTTCAACAAATAAGCTTTTATCACAATTACTCAAAAACTTTAAAAATTATGCAAAAATAGGAATTATAAAATCTCAAAAGAAATTGCAAATTGTTACCTCAAATGTAAAGGAGGATGCTGGAGGATGATAATGATGAAAAATGAGGGAGAAACAAGTCCGATTTTACCCACAAATCAAACAAAATCCGTGCGGCCCAAAATTGCCTTTTGAATATCAAAATCCACTTTTGATGATGTTTTGTGGTGAAATAGCTTACGGTTTATGATCATACAAGGGTTAGGGAGGTGTTTATGGTGAAGGATTGGAGATTTGATAGATTAAATAGAAGATTGGAGAAAAGGGATAGGGTTTCGGTGAGAAGAGGGAAGAAATATTTGAAAAGTGCAGAAACGAACCCTCGTTTCTGCTTTATCCGCGAACAGATCCGAGGTCGTATTTGTTCTTGTAGTCCTCGGATCCTACATGGCTCGGATCCACAAGTGCTGAAGTTTATCCGAGGTCTCGGATCAAACTGGAACTTGAATGATCCGGGCTCGGATCTACTGTTTTAATTTTTTCCGCTTCAAACGATCCGCGGTCGGATCCTTCTGGGTTTTATAGGATACGAGCTCGGATCATCACAATTCTGCACTAATTACACCAACTGCAACTTTCCAAACATTTTCTCCCTTTTCCGACTAATTCCAAATAAGCTACAAAACTCATGAATTTTTTGAATCCACCAATCGCTATTTTAAATGCAAAAGAGGATTATTGTTAGTCTTACTGTTCTCGAGTGAAATGAAATTCACACAACTTTACAGCCAAGAAATCATAACTGTGACATATTTAGTGGTAGTCACTTTTAAATATTTACTAAAGTTAAGAAGTCCAAATACGTATTAATCAAACGTCGGAAAAGAATGAAGGAAATGAGGTGGTTACTAACCTCGCATTTTGCAAATGCGAGGTATACAAGACCTTGCATTTGCTAAATGCGAGGTACGCTGACCTCGCATTTGCTAAATGCGAGGTACGCTTCTTTTTTTTTTAAAAAAAAAATTTCGGTGGTCTCGAAATTCATCTCAACTTCGCATTTAGCAAATGCGAGCTCCTTGAGCTCGCATTTGCCAAATGCGAAGACCCCCAAGATAGAAAACCATACACAAAACGCCCCCTTTGTAGAATTTTTTTAAATTTCATCATATTTTTAGAAATTTCTCTTGTTCTTGCCAGTCCCTTCTCTGTTGATAAGTAGAAGAAAACTGTTTTGAACTTGGAACCGGAAAGAAGAAATCAAAAGAAAAAGTAAGAAAAGTACATATATATGTTTGTTGAATGCTCAAAATAAGGCAATAAGGCAAGCAGAAAGTAATGGGGAGCCAATTGTTACTTTTTCAACCAATAAGATTTCTTTAAACTGGGAGGGAAATTTTTTTTTAAAAAAAAAACAGCAAAGCTTTCTTTTGTTTTCCGTTTTGACTGCAACAAGAGGTGTGAGCAAATATTCATCTTGTGCCTTATGTTCTATTATACAGGATAGTGAAAGTTTCATTATATAGTACGTTAGGAAGAAGATTGGAAGGTTGTAGAACAAGGATCAGAAGGGAATTTTGTGTATTAATGACTGGAGAGACTTCCATTCATGGCAGCAGGCTTAATATAAAGTTCTAAGATAAAACTTTCCTCTGTATGAGGCTTTCAGGGATGGTGATGGAAGGAGGTACATGTGGGATTGTCCATGGTAGCATAATTTCCTTAGTAGAAACAAGCAATAACACATTAAAGCCAGAATCAAAGTAGAGTTATGCAATTAATAGAAGTATTATCTAAATGAACAGAACCAGACGAAACTTTATAGATATATATTTGCATATTACCCTAACTGAAGATAGGAACTGAAAGTCATGTACCCCTGAAGAAAACGGTTCAACAACTACATAATTACCCCTTTTTTTCATCAGTAACAAGTACTAAGACATAAGAATGAAGGACGAAGAATACCTCAAGAGAGAAAACGGAGCAGATGGTTAAATCTCAAGAATAGGCAAATAGAGCTGATGTGAGAAAGCTACCACACTTGACTTTGCACTTTTTAAGTGTGGAATTGGGGTTGGAACTTCAGTCCTGCGACAGCCTTGTCTACAATCTACATATCTACACTAGAAAAACAAGGGAGAGTTGACAAATGAACAGTGCAATCTGGTAATTGATTGGTGCTTTTTTGACATTTCAAATGCTTCTTATACACGTCGTTACTGTGTTTTCATTCATATTTTCTATTTTTTCGTTTTTGCCAAGCCTTTATAATCCTTTTTTTTTTGTGACCGGAACATGCCCGACTCGAGTCATTTTGGACTTGAGCCGACACACCAAACAAGGGAATACGCCGCAGCCCCCCACGACGCACCCAAGTTCGATAGCGACGTTTAAGTTTAGAGAAAGATTCGAATCCAGGACCTTGTTCAGTTCAAGAGCCCACTTTATCACTAGACTATCTCTTGGGGGTGAAACTTTTATAATCTCTTTATCTCTATCTGGTTAGTCTCGTTCACCCTCTTCCTTCCTTCCTTCCCTTTTTTCACTAAAAATTATAGGGAAATTCTTCTCTTGAGCCCATTTGGATTGCATTTTTTGAAGAGTTTTAGGGAAAAATCATTGTAGAATTTTTTTTGATATGATATATATGAGATAAAAAAATAATTTAAAAAATATATAAATAAATATTTATGAAAAACACATAAAATTTTGTTTTCAAAAATTTACAATCCAATCCCAAAAAGAAAAAAAGAAACTCTAAACAAAGGTTCTGGCTATTGAGTGGTCAAGAAAGCAATAAGAACGGGGCAAAAAAAAAAAAAAAACTAAAGCAGCGGAATAGGGGTTATACAATAGAACATATATGAGGTTTTAGCTTAATCTTTCAGTCACAACTAGGTAATGGATACTATTTTCTCCATCCATCATCCATGAATCTCTTGCCTTTATTTCTCACTCAAAATTACAGAGAGATCCCTCTTTAAAAGTCACCTATTTCTTCTTTTTCGCTGCAAGATGGGAGATTTGAATTGCCATTTTTTAGAATTTTTGTAGAAAATGTATTATAGCGATTTGATGTATGTGTGATAAAATGATAATTAAGAAATGTATTCATGGAAAACATAAAAAATTTTGGAGGAAAATGCTTTGCAAACAAGACTACAAGACCCGCAACAAGTATGAATGATTTGTTACATTCTCTTTTTCAAGATGAGCATATTTAGAAGAGATTCTTTGGAGTTGTTTTTATTATTTAAACATTTTTTATGGTTTTCAGTATGTTTAGGTTCTTTATTGTGCTAAGTTAAGAATAATAAAATTATTTTAAAAAATAATGCACTACATGTGTGTAGACAACTTGTGTGCAAATTGTTGAGATATGCCAACATTTGTAATCAGGTTGATTGGTGGTTTGATTCAAATTGAAATTTGGGTTCAGGGATGTAATAACTTCAGTTTTTAAATGTCAAGGACGAAATTGTTTCGTTTTAAAAGTGAGGGACGAAAAAAATATTTTTGTGAAATGTAAAGGATGAAACCGATCATTTTCCCTAGATTTTTTTAGATTCATTTAGCACTAGAATAATTTAGTTAATTATTAAATAAATTTAGTTGTTAGGATATATTGTTAACAAAAAAGCATGTTGAGTTGTTAACAAATATTTTTGCTAAGATTTAGATTATATTTTGTTGAGATTTTTTAGGATAATTGTTAATTAGAAATTATATTAATTTGTTTAATGTAAACACCACAAATAGTGAGTTGATAAATGAAAAACATAAAGTTACTTTCAACCTTCAATACAAGCCTTTTGTAAGCAGTTTTTTTTTTACAACACTAATTAAGATATTGTTTCTTAATTTATACCTTAAAAAAAAACCAATAAAGTGATATCAAAGCTTCTTATAAAAGCCTTGTCCAGAACAAGATCTAAAGATTTGAGAAGGCAACTCAAAATCTGCAGCAAAAAGTGGCAAGGATTCTCATTGAATCCACTCACTCTCAAAAAACAATACAAATGCTCTATTATGAGCTTATTAAAACAAAACATCTGCAAAAGCAACAACTAGTGTCTATTTTTAAAAGCACTTTACCCAGTTTCCTCTTGCAGGCTAATGGAATATATAACTATCCAAATAAGAAACAAATCCGTAATGTTTTCACTAGATTAACTTGAATATACTTTTGATTATCAATTTTTTTTTTATTTGCTACGTGAATACATGCACCTATAGGAAAGATATCCTTCTGAGCCTGTTAATGGAGAGATATTTTGAAAAGATTCTAAGCATGTCAATGGCAGATACTTCCTTGCAAAAGCCATGGGAACTAGGCCTTGCAAGATTCTTTGTGAATATGATCTGTATATAAGGAACAATAGCTAATTTGGCCAATCCTAGAATTGGATGAAATCATGGAGTTCATTTGATATAGTGCTTTATATAAATTTATAAAGTGCTTAATAGTGCTTTATGCAACTTTATAAAGTGCTTAATAGTGCTTTAAAAGAACTTTATATAGTGCTTTACATAACTTTATAAAGTGCTTAATAGTGCTTTGCATCGTGCTTAATGGTGCTTTATGCAGCCTTATATTTTTTTTCTTTGGCTGACGTTTCTATAACAAAGTGTCGAAAACCAAAAACAAACATATGTTTCTAAGCGCAGGGCACCAAATAAAAAGGAGTATGGGGCGGAACAGCTTTTCTTTATTTTCGTCGCACATGAATTCCGCAAGACAAACATCATTGCATTCAGTTAAATAAATTTTTGGTTCGTTGCTAACTGACAGAAATATAGTGAAGATTGCACAAGGTTATCACGGGTCATGCGCAATAATAATTTTACTCTACACCGCTGAACTTCTATTGCCTTATCACTTCTTATTTTAAACTTCAAATTTGAGCCTGTTACACTTTAAATTCTTAATTTTAGACACTTGGCACCCTAGTCTCTCAAATTTGTCCAATTTAAATCCAATCAATGATTATATTCGCAAAATTAATGAGATAAAGAGCCGTGAACATTAATGACAATATACTGTTTTATTCTAACTGCTATCTCTTAACTTTTTTTTTTGACCAGTTTTAATACATTATCATTAATTCTAACTGCAGGCCTTCTCTTTTTTTCGATCTTTCTTGTAAATTGCTAATCAACAAGGGACGGCAGACTTTTTTTCCCCCTTTTTTAGGAGGGATTGAAAGATTTGAATTTAGTATTCTCTTTGGTATAATGTCCAAAATTCATCAGTTGTCAAAACCCTTGTTGGCGAGGAACAAATTAGTCAAGGCTTGAAAAGCAACATACTCTCAAGTTTAGCTTGATCTTTTTAAATTTGAAAATCATATACAAAATTTGTAGTGCAAATTTATACAAGTTACTAAGCCAAAATTTTTCACTTTACCCCCTAACTCATTTTTTTTTTAGTCTCACTTTATCCCTTGGTGGACGAAATTACTCCTCCATTATTTTAATTTCCTTTTTTTCCCTTTTATATTTTTTTCTTTCCCCTTATTCCCTCTATTTTCTTTATCTCTTTCTTATTTCTTTACTTCTCTATTTTTCCTATAAGAAACTTCATTTTAGCAATTGAAGCTAAAAAAGAGCAATTGTGGATATCTATCTTCTTGTCAAATGATCACAAAATATTAAAACCCTATTCCCAAAATACCATTTTTTGACCTCTGAATTCTTTTCATTTTAGCAATTGAAGCTAAAAAAGAGCAATTGTGGATATCTATCTTCTTGTCAAATGATCACAAAATATTAAAACCCTATTCCCAAAATACCATTTTTTGACCTCTGAATTCTTTTTCTTTTTCCCCTTACCATCCCAGTTTCATATTTTATTCTCAGGAAAACATCACAAGATAAATTTGTGACATAATTAATGATCATTAATTGGAATTTGCAAACATGGCATCGTAGAAAAGATCGAAATTAGATTTTGATACCTTTCAAAATTGCACCCATAAACTCAATTACAATCTTCATATAAATTTTTTCTTTTGAGATGAATTTTTTTGTTAAGAAGGATGGACGAGAGAAGAAAGAAGAAAGAGAAAAAGAAATAAAGGAGGGGAAGAAGGGGAAAGAAAAAGATAAATGAAAAATCAAAATAATGGAAGGATAATTTTTTCCTATAGGGACTTAAGTGATAAAAATTAAAGGTTAGAGGATAAAATGATAAATGTGATATATTTCAAGGGGATTAATTGTAATTAACCCGTTACTTGATGTAGGGTAGCTAAATGAGTAGAATCAATGTCCTCTATTATTTACGTAGGGTGACTTTTCGTCTTATTTTATATGTGGAGAGTGTGTTTGGATATCAAGAATTTCAAAAAAAAAAGTTCAGATTTTGTTTTACTTTAGGGATAATTTCACAAACCTCCCCCGAGGTTTCTGACACTTGCACTAAGACCCCTCCAGGCTTTAAAAATTTCACCTAGCTCCCTTGCTTTTCAAATTTGGTAACAATTCAGTCCAATTAGGATTAAAATATTACTATCATGATAGAGATGACATTTATATTCCATGAATACCCTCTTCCTCCCTATATTAGTACAAGAGTGCTTGTTAATAAGAGGATAGAGATGATTATGGGTATTTTATTCTGAATCATTTAATTTATGTTAAATACATAAATATTTGCAAATAAAATTCAAAAGCCGTTACACAAATATTTTTACGAAAGGAAAACTAGTATGTTTTGTATTTAATATAAATGAAGTATTTGAAAGTAGAAAAAAAAATTGTCCATAACATACCAGTTCTTTACGAGTTTCTTCCATTATATGAATAAAGTACTAGCTATTTATGAGTATTTTACTTTGAATCATTTAATTTATATTAAATACATAAATGTTTATAAGTGAAATTCAAAAAGTGTTACACTAATATTATTACGAAGTGTTACCAGCTCTTTACGGGTTTCTTCTATTATATGAATAAAATACTAGCTATTTATAGGCATTTTACTCTGAATCATATAATTTATGTTAAATACATAAATGTTTGTAAGTAAAATTTAAAAAGTGATATACTAAT
This sequence comes from Coffea eugenioides, assembly GCF_003713205.1. Lineage (NCBI taxonomy): Eukaryota > Viridiplantae > Streptophyta > Magnoliopsida > Gentianales > Rubiaceae > Coffea > Coffea eugenioides. The sequence goes on from NC_040037.1 coordinate 9,421,669, forward strand.
ATTTTTATGAAAGGAAAACTAGTAGGTTTTGTATTTAACATAAATTAAATACGTAAAAGTAAAAAAAAAAAAAGAAGTTGCCCATAACATATCAGTTCTTTATGGGTTTCCTCTATTACACGAACAAAGTAATAGTTATTTATGAGCAAAAAAAAATATCCCATAAAGTTCCAACTCTTTATGGCCTTTGTCTGTTATATGAACCAAGTACCAGATTTTTATGGGCATTTTATTCTGAATCATTTAATTTATGTTAAATACATAAATATTTGTAAATAAAATTCAAAAGCCGTTACACAAATATTTTTACGAAAGGAAAACTAGTATGTTTTGTATTTAATATAAATGAAGTACTTGAAAGTAGAAAAAAAATTGTCCATAACATACCAGTTCTTTACGAGTTTCTTCTATTAGATGAATAAAATACTAGCTATTTATGAGTATTTTACTTTGAATCATTTAATTTATATTAAATACATAAATGTTTATAAGTGAAATTCAAAAAGTGTTACACTAATATTATTACGAAAGCAAAACTAGTAGGTTTTTATTAACAAGCAATCTTGTACTAATATAGGGAGGAAAAGGGTATTCATGGAATATAAATGTCATCTCTATCATGATAGTAATATTTTAATCCTAATTGGATTGAATTGTTACCAAATTTGAAAAACAAGGGAGCTAGGTGAAAATTTTAAAACCTAGAGGGGTCTCAGTGCAAGTGTCAGAAACCTCAGGGGAGGTTTGTGAAATTATCCCTTACTTATATCATACACACAATTTTCAACTACTTTTTTATTTCACATACATCACATTACAAATAGTACTATAGTAATTATTTCAAATAAATATTTCAAATAACCTCCTATCCAAACAACCTCAATGTTTATCAGAGTGTAACAAATTTAAATTTGTCTTTAACACAATTTACAATTGTCACCAATTTGTGGCAAATTTCAAGTGAAAAAACTCTATTATGCCACAGCATAAATTGTTATCGGTTTTGTTTACACTTTCTAGAAAAGTTTTCCAAATCATCTTGAATATATGTGACCAAGGAGAACAATAGGACTCTTGGCAATTCAACAAAGACAACAACAAACCAAATAAAACAAATAAAAAGACACAAAATTTATGTGGTTCGATCGAATTGTCATGTGTTCACGCAAGAACAAAAAGAGAAATATTATTTACACTGCATCTTTTATTATTTATATTTTCACCATTTGTTTTATTATATAGTCCAATAAATAAAAATTATATGATTAAAATGATAGCGAAAGTTTGATTAACAAAAGTAGAAGTGCAAATAACATTTCTCTCTGAGAATTTACTCGAGCTTTTCTCCCTAAGATGAGAGTTTTATCCTTTTGAAAAACTTTCAATCTTTCAAACATTACAAATCCAAAAAGCCAAATGCAAAGTTCAAAATCAAAATCCCTATTGATCCAAGACAACTTCATTAAACTACTAACTTGTCTTAATAGTTTCGATCACTACTTCATCTGCATTCTTGTCGTAATTTCAAAGGCTTCTAATCCCTGTTCCAATTATTGTAACTCTTATTAGTGACTTGTTTTTGTGTCTGTTTTCCTCTATTGTGTGTTGGTTAGGTGTAGGTCAACTATTTGTTGTTTTGCCTACCAGGTGCTTAGCATTAAGTATTAACTGAGAAATCTATTCCTATTTCCCTTTCACTACAAGTTTATTAAATTTGGGTTGTCTCACCCGGGTGCCAGATTAAGGGATCCTCTACTGTCTCACTGAATCCAGAAGAACTGGCAGATATAATGCAAAAATACAGTGATCAAACAATAAAGGTGAGCTTCACACAATCAACGAAACAAGAAATCAGCAGCATCAAGAAGCAAATGGTAGAAAAATATCTTATTAGATGGCCTCTGCAGGCTTCTCAGATTCAGCTTCGCACATAGCAAGAAAATGCTCTTAAAGCCGGTTGGTTTCAGTAGTAAAAGGAGATACAGGAAGCGGTTCCTGAATATCCATTCAAGTTACAAATAGTTTACATTGATTCCATGATTCAAATGACTGGGCCATGATTCAATGAGAAGACTGGGTTACTACAAGTCTATTAGCCTGAGGATAATGCACAAGAATTCGACCCCTCCACCAGCACTTTCCCACCCTTTCTGCATCATAGAGTTTAATGTGTATAAAAGTTTCTACAGCTAGAAAAATGTAGAAACGGTTACAATAACCATGGATCTTTGTTCGCTGGTTTCGTCTAAATGCTGGATAACTAGATCATGTCATGCAGATGTTCTTATCAAAACCCCATATACTCACCGTGGACATTTATTAAGCCAATAAACCCCACGCTTCCAATTGCCTCTGAAAAGAAACCAGAAAATGAATGGGGACAGCAAAATCTACCCTCAACACTAAGGCTATTGGCTACGACTAATGTTGCCGGTGGAGGCTAGTTGGGGTGGAGAAAATTTTGAGGTTCGCTTTGGTGCAGAATTTGTGCCCATGGAGACAGTAAATTCCGCCTTCAAGATTGAGTGTAGGAGGCTGCAGAGACAGCTTCATCATCGATAAGAAAAATCTTTTTTTGAGGAAAACAACCAGCCACAACCAATTAGCTTCCGAAAATCAAAATATGACCAAACAAACTATGGCGTGCTTTACATGATGCTAATGTAAATGTATGAGATGGTACGCTTTTTCTTTGGCTATTTTAAAATTTTATTGAAAGATAACAAATAATTCTTTAAAAACCATAATCCAAACACAAATTAAAAAATTTGTTTGTATTATGAAAGATTATCGGATGGGTTTACAGAGATTTAAATTTTATTGTTGGAGGGAAGAAAAATAATGTATGAAGACAATGAGAAAAAGATTACAAAATTTCGTTTCCATCCTAGATGTAGCGGTATCAAAACCTGTAAATGGCGCTAATCAATTAGTCTTTGCTGTTTTTGTCAAAATTTTAAACTAGTGCAGAATCCTTCTTTATATAAATATATATATATATATATATTTTAAACAGTATACGTGAAATATTAGAAGTTGTGTTTTCTTATCAGAATTATTTTTATTTACCCTTGCGGAAAAATGTATGTGCACTATTTGCAATTAACTAGTCTCAAAATACGTATGTTGCAAGTTAGTTACGAATTATGGGAATGTCAATATGTATTTTAAAATTAAAGGAGAATCAGTGAGAATTTTGCAAGAGTGAGGTTGGATCCTGTGAGCACCTCTCTTTTGCATTTCGTGGACATACGCATGATCTGCTGTGCACACGAAATCTTTCAAAGGTGATGCTTATGGATTGGCTTTGGCTGCATTAATATATCATATATTATTGGAGTATTTTTAATAAAAAATACAAAAAATTCTAAAAATGATTTAATCAGTTTTTTAGTTACAATTGTTCTCCAAAAATGATTAAAGGCATTGCTGATGATCGGGCTCAATAATTGTGCTTTGAACCAAGAATATGTATCAAAGACTAATTTACGAAGAAAAAATTGAATCCAAGTCCAAACAAATAAAACGACCTTTTACTTGAAATTTAAATTCAAAGAAACATATGCAAAATATGGACTTTTTTCTCATTTACTTTTTCAATTTTCAAAAAAAAAAAATAGTATTAAGACTTACAAGAAACGAGGTATGCGACGTGCGGCAGGTTTCTCTCAAGCTAGTTGTATTAAAAGAGAACCAGACACAAAATTATGAGAAGGACCATTTCTTTCCCCTCTCATCATCTCATCCAAAAAAGATCACTTGCACAAGCCAACTTAAAACTCGTATGCATACCTTGATAATGAAGTGTAACTTGGTAAGACATTTTACTTGTAACTGATTGGTCACAGGTTCAAGTAATTAAGGGGAGCCACAGGTGGAAATCAATAAGGAGATAAGTCGGAAACTTCTAATCTACTATTAATCCTCTTTAAGTAATAATTAATAAAAAAAAACTCATTTGCACACCACCACAAAAAGCACATAACCTGGTAGCAAGTATGCATTCAACGAACAGACGGAAAACATAAGAATGAGTGTAAGAAGATTCATATTCGAATAAAGCATTAACGAGGAGATTAAAGTTTTCCCCTAGCTAGATAATTTGTTTCCTTATTCTTTTTGAGAGTTCAACCTCTTTGGAACAAGCGGTAGGTGTAGGTAGAAGAACCACCAGTTGCAGTCTGAACGGGCATCTTGGATTTACACTTGGCGTTTCATTAGGTAGAAATGCTTGGCCGAAAACCGAGCATCGTCGTCAGAATCAGATCCCATAGTATTCATCACTTGCTGCTGAGGTGGGCTAATGAGCCGAGTGTTGCCTGCAAAAACTGGCTTAGTTATTGGCAATAAATGGTTGAATTTCCAATAAAATAGGAAAGAAAGGAAAGGGAAAGGAAATGTACCTTTAACCAACGTTTTCTCTCTGCCAGTTCCTGCACTCTGTACAATGTTAAATTTAGAGTTAGCTAAGAAGCCAAGCAAAATATTATCAACACTAATCGACATGGTTTGGTCCCATGTACATAGCCCGCCAATGTTGGAATTGTTCGCCAGCCAAAGAAGTGGAATCAAAAGCAATATATCCAAAAAGAGGTCTCTTAACAAATTGCTCAACTAAGTGATCAATTCTTTAACATACATTGACGAGAATATACATTTCTATCCTTGGTGAATCGAGCAACAACTTTTTTGCCTTCTTCTTTTAGTAAAGAATTGGTACAGAGGCTTAATGACTCCATAAATCTCTGCCTTATGATCAAAAAATCTGCATTAATGATCTGATTATAAGTTCTTTTCTTACATTGGATCGAGTGCATCAAGCATTAGACAAAAACAACTAAAGAACTTACATATAACAGTTAAGTTATCATCAAAAGTTTAGTTTTGCCTTTGATTTGAATCCCTTTATTTCGGATTTTTATCTTTAAAACTTTCTTTTTTCACCACGCACAAAGATTGCAGGTGGATGTAATAAGCTTGTTTTAACGTGGTTTCTGTTGCATCATGACCAAGCCATTTTAAGCAAGAAACCAAGGCTCTATTTGTTACTAGAATGAATATTCCCCACAAGATCCTTATCAGGATAAAGCATAGATTTTATTGGAATAGAGGTATACCTCAGAAGATTCAGTGGCTAATTCTTTTGAGAGTTCAACCTCTTTGGAAGCTTTTACTTCTATTGCAGTGCAACTGGTATCGGAAGAAACACTACCAACCACATTCAAAGTGGGTTGTCTGGATTTATCCTCATCCTTTGATTCAACAGAAGAAACAGTCGATACTGGAACAGCATGATCAGAATTAGATCCAAAAGCAGTTATTTCTTGATGCGGAGGTGGGTAAATTGGAGTAGTGCTATCTGCAAAAAAATGACTAAGTCCATCAGCAAACAGCCAATTTTCAAAATAACCAGGGAAAGAACGGTAATGAAAAGGAAAAAAAAAAAAAACCTTTAACCAGTATTCTTCCATTGCCAGCTCCTGAGCTCTGTACAATGTTAACATTCGAGTCAGCAAACAAGCCAGGGAGAATATTTTCAATACCAATTGAACTGGTTTGATCCACATACGAGGCACAGCGGTACTGAAATTCTTCAGCGGCAATAGAAATGTAATAAATGACAACATATTTTCAACTGCTGTGCCACTTATTTTGAATTTTCATATAGTTGTCAGAGTCTCGAGGAAGATTAAAAGCCGCTTTAAAGGCAACCCTCTGATCGTCTGACCAAGAATTTGTCTAAGGAATACGCTGCATTTGCCTATCGTACTTAGTTTTTTGAAAGGTTGTCGGCCATAAATTTTGTTGTCTTTTTGCAATCTATAGGAATGTTTATTGCCAAATCACTCTTGAGAATTTATTTAAATACACAAATTTCTCAATTATGTAAAAGTTTTCTCTACATATAATGATGATGGTACTTCTGGTATTGTATGAATACATCATCAATTTTTGGGCCTTCTACTTCCAAAGGAGAGTGGGTGTTTTCAAGAAGTCAATGGAATGGTAATTTTCTATATGTTATTTGAGAGTGACTATGCCCCTAAAGATTTGTATTTGCATAAACCATGAATTCTACTGGAATCAAGTTGTACCTCAAAATATTCATTGACTGATTCTTTCGAGAGTTCAAACTCTTTGGAAGCTAATTCTTCAATCTCAGTGACAATGGTATCGGAAGAAACACCATTAACTGTAGTGAGAGCGGGGGGCCTAGATGTACGCTCGTCTTTTGATTCAATATAAGGCTTGGCCAATACTGGAACATCATCATTGGAATTAAACCCAACAGCAGTTATTTCTTGTTTCTGAGGTAGGCTAGGTGGAGATTTGCTACCTGCAAAAGATGACTAAGTTTGTCATCAAATGGCTAAATTTCAAATAAACAGGGAAAGAAAGGAAAGAAAAAGGAAGAAAAACCTTTGACCAACATCCTCTTGTTGCCCGCTCCTGAACTCTGTGCAATGTTAACGTTAGAGTCAGCAAAAAGCCAAAGAGAGTATTTTCATTATCACTCGACAATTTTGATCAATCTAAGAGGCCTAGCACTTCTGGAAGTCTTCAGAGGTAATAGAAATGGATTAAAAGCCAACACATTAAAAACTCTAGTGCCCCTGAGTTTGGAATTTCATATAGTGGTCATCAGTAACTGAGAAAGTTTGAAAACTACACTCTAGGCTTTCCTTTAATCAGCTAACCAAGAATCCATTGGGAATACTCTGCATCAGGCCAACATATAATTTGGCACTAATTGCTATGGGTTTGAACTCATTGACCGATAAAGCACAAACAATGAGAGATGGATTACAGGTGGCATATAAAATGGTTTATGAAGTACCCTCCACAAACTTGCCTATTGTGCAAAGTTCATTGAAAGGTTATCTCCCACCGATTTTTTGTCTAGAAACACACAGAATTAGTGCATTAAATATACATATTACTCAATTATGTAAGAAAGTCTCTAACATACACTGGTGATGGTATACTTCTGTCACTGGTGAATAATTATCCATTTTTTGGGCCTTCTGTTTTCAGTGCCGAACTCTCTTTTGCATGGCAAACCCTACGTAGAAAGGGTCTGAAGGGGTGAAGTTCTTGTGCTTGTGCTTTATCCTAAAGGTTAAACACTTCTTGTAACTAGGTTTATTGAATCGTGGCCTAGCCATAAAAACCAAGAAATCAGGGGATAATTATTTTTAATTTGTTACGTGAGTGAATATTCCCCCAGAAATGTATTGGGATAAAGCATAAAATTTAGTGGAATAAAGTTGTACCTCAGAAAATTCATTGACGACTACTTTTGAGAGTTCAACCTTTTTCGAATCATTTTCATCATTGAAAACACTATAGGTGTCGGAAGAAACACCACCTACAACAGTTGGAGTGGGCAGCTTGGCCATAACCTCGTCTTTGGATTTAATAGAAGGCTTATCATCGTTAGAATCATATCCAATCGCAGTAATTTCTTGCTGCTGAGGTGGGTTAGGCAGAGATGCGCTATCTACAAAAAATGACTAAGTTCATCAGCAAAAGGCTCAATTTGCAACTAACAGGGAAAAAAGAAAGGAATTGGAAAGAACCTTGGACCAACATTCTCTCGTTGCCAGCTCCTGCGCTCTACACAGTGTTTAACATTAGAGTCAGCAAGGAAGCCAGGTAGAATATTTTCAACATCAACTAACCTAGTTCGATTAATGTAAAAGGCCCAACAATGCTGGATTTTTTCGATGGCAATAGACTTAGAACTAAAAACTATACATTGACGACTTTGGAGCCACTACCAAGTTTGAAGTTACATATAGTTGCCAAATTCTAGAGAAAAATTAGAAACTATCCTCAAGGCTTTGTCGTAATTCAGGAGAACACTGTGCATCAGGTGAAATTGACGCACAACAAAACTGACAAGATATAATTCAGCAGCATTTGCTATAGGTGTATACCATTGACTGAGAAAGTGCAAACACTGAAGAAAGATGGTAGGTGGCCGACATAATAGCCTGTCATGATCACAAACATAAGCTTGCCTATTATACCAATTTTTTTGAAAGGTTATCATTCTTATGGATTATTTATTTATTTATTTTTTGCAGTGCACAAGAGTGCTTAGTGTCAAGACAATCTGAGTATTAGTGTGTTGGGCGTACAAGTTGCTCAATTAACGTATAATGATGATGGTCCATAACTGTCATTGGTGAATACAGCATGGACTATTGGCCATTCTACTTCAAGAGGAGGATGGGGACGTGGGGTTACTGGCTTTTTCAGCGCCCATGGCAAATTTTAATAGGCATAGCAATTGTAACGAAGAGATCAAGGGTCTAGTTATTTTGTACTTGATGCTTGAATGAATTTTTCCCTGAAGATTGGCATAGTAATAAAGGAAAAATTTAATGGAAAAGAATGATCCCTCAGAAAATTCGCTGGCTAATTTTGAGAGTTTTATTTCTTTAGAACCTCTTTCTTCTCTCTCAATGCCATTGGTGTTGGAAGAAACACCACCAACTGTAGGCAGAGTGTGTACCTTGGATTTATCCTCGCCTTTTGATTCAACAAAAGGGTTGGCTGATACTGGAACATCATCATTAGAATCAGATACAACACCAGTTTTTTCTTGCCGCAGAGGTGGGCTAGGCGAAGATGCGCTATCTGCTAAAAGTGACCAAGTTCACCAGCAAACGGTTAAATTTCAAATAAACAGGAAAAGAGAGGAAATGTAAAGATAAAAACCTTTGTAAAGCATTCTGTCACTGCCAGCTCCTTCTCTCTGCAGAATGTTAAACATTAGAGTCAGGAAAATAGGCAGGAAAAAAAGTCAATACCAATTAACCCGGTTTGATATGTACAATGCCCCCCAAAAAATAATGGAATTCTTCAGAGGCGATAGAGATGGAACAAAAGACAACTTGTGTAAAACTCTGGAGCCATTAATTTTAATGTTTCAGTATTGTTGTTAAAATCTGTAGAAAGAATAAAACTACCTTAAAGACTGCACAATCAATTGGCCAAGAAGCAATCGAGTGAATACTCTGCATTAGCCTAATTTGAGCACAAGTGGGATGGTCACTGATAAACATGGTTCAAAGACTCGGCCGATTCCGAGACGACTCGGCCGAGTCGTCACCGTCTCAGGCCCTCTCGATACGATACCGGGATGATACGATTTCGAGATATTTGACTTGCCGAAACGTCACAGTGAAGGGTTGAAACGGCTGAGTCACACCGAATCACTCCGAATCAACTTGAATTTTTGTTATTTTTACTAAATTTTTAATTATTATTGTTTATCATATTTTTTACGATTTTTGAATATTAAATATTTCAAATATTCGCGTCTCGTCGAGACCGCGACCGATATGCCGAGATCGATATGGAACGGTACGGGCCGCGACCGCGACTTTAAACCATGCTGATAAAACGCCAATACCATGAGAAAGTTGTTAGGTGGCAGATATGTTTAACAAGTTATAAAGGCCACTACATAAACTTGTAGCTTTTTGAAAGTTTGTGTTTTGTCTAATTTCATTTAATTTTCTCAATTTGCAAGATTTCTTATTTTTTAGACATTCTGGTAAAATGGGCATTGACTATACAGTAATGATAGTATACTTCCGGCATTTGTCAATCCAGAATACATATTTTGTCAATCTATTTTTGGAGGAGGATGAGGACGGGCAGTTACCAAATTCCAAAACTCCAGAAGTGATTGTTTGCAATTTTGATAAGAAAATTTGCATGACTCGATCTAATTATCATTTTCTTTGTTTCCTTTGATGACATGCATCAAGCATTAGGCGGAAAAGACAGAAAGAAGTTCCACATGACAGTTGAGTTATTTTCTCAAATTGTGCCTATGTCTTTAACCCTTTCTTTAGCTGCATAACACTTTAAAGATTACGTGCTAGTATAAAGGGTTTGAAAGTGTTGAAGTAGGAGTGAAGTGCTTGTACTTTATCCTCAGGGTAGTAATCTTGTTGTATCCTAGTTGATCTCTATTAGATCATGGCCTAGTTATCATAAGCAGGAAATCAAGGCAATAATTAATGTCTAGTAGCTACTTGAGTCGAAAGATTTGTGTTGGACCATTGCATGGTATAAAATTATAGCTCAAAAAATTCGTCTGGTAATTTTATTCAGAGTTTTACCTCTTTGAAACCTCCTTCGTTAATCACAATGCCACGGCTGCGGGAAGGAGAACCACCAACCACAGTTTGAGCGGATAGCTTGGCTTTGCCTTTGCCATTATCTTTTGATTCAACAGAAGGAACATCATCAGTAGAATTAGATCCAATAGCAGTCTGTTCCTGCTGTTGAGATGGCTTAGGCGGAGAAGCGCTATCTGCTAAAAATGACTAAGTTCATCACTAATGGGCAAAATTTCAGATGAACAGGAAAAGAAAAGAAAGTAAAAAGCAAAAACCTTTGATCAACGTTTCCTCATTGCCAACTCCAGCACTCTGCACAATTTTAACACCAAAATCAGCCAAAAAGCAAGGGGAAATACGTTTTATATCAATCGACCTCATATAAGCGATGTACCAGGCCCAGAAGTGCCGGAACTCTTTAGCTGCATCTAGTAAGATTAAAAACTACCCCAAGAGACTTTCCATAATTGAAGTTTCTTGCTTCTGACGGAGTGAATTCAGCATGAGAGGAAAACAGTGAACAAACTTCCAATCGAGTTCTTCTCTCAAAATTTGCTTGTTATGACCTGGTCTTTATTGAATTATGGCCTAATCATTGTAGTCCAGATATTAAGGGAACAGGAGTTCTCCATTACTCGAATGCATATTCCCCATTCTGATTTAACACTCAAATACAGTAGATAAATTGTCTTTATTTGCTTTATCCATTAATTTGTCTCACAATTTTAACATCTTATTGACCCCAAACAAAGGTGATAAGGCTATCTTGATTTATTTGTCCTGATAGAGTGCCTAGAATCTTTGAGGAAAGTCTATTAATCTCATGAATTACAGAACCAGTTTCTACATAGTTTTACTGCTGAAGCAAATAGGCTCAGAACTTTTTCTTGTCTACTAGTAATAAAGCATCTGATTATACTACCCCAAAATAAAACATTTTTGGTATTAAAATTTTTTGTGAAATTCTAATTGTCAATACCATAATATAATTTGTTTTTCTTTTTCATTTTACCATTTATTTATGAAAAGGTTATTTACATTGAAGTCATATATCTAAAGTTTTCCAAACATTTTTTTTCAGCTGTTTATATAACTTATGCTTAAACTCTGGGCTAATGATTTTGATACTGTCATATTTAACCAAAATTACTATCAACTTATAATATTTATTAGACTTAAACAATAAGATTATAGTTTCTTTATCACAAAACACTGTTGTTAAGCGTGAAAAAAAAACTATGGCATCCAGCATACGAGAAGCAAATAGAATTTATATATATTTAATAAAGTTAATGTTTTGACTTATAATATCGATTTTCTAAAGGATAATGGAATAAACAAATTGCTTTTTTTGTATTTCTGTAATTCTAAGTCTTCTGTTATGCCATGTTTTCACCCCCTCCACCTAATCCATTTTTGGACGAAATTATTTATCATCCAGAGTCCAGTTATGCTTTCTTTGAGTTGGAACGTGAAAATTTCAATAAAATCATCGAAATTTTAATAGAAATACTAAAGATTTTGAGATACATTTCAATAATTAGAATGGCATGTACAAGATTATATCTTTGATTACTTCTCATTTCTTATCATTTATTTTTTGTTTTGCTAATATAAACAAATTGTAATAGTAAAATTCGAACCTACTGATGATTCATATGGTGAATATGGAAGTGGCTTTTGCTTTTGGACAAATCGTTCAAAACAACTCTCGTATTTTGTCAAATGAATTTTTTCATCATTTACTTTTAAAATATTGACTTTACGCTCCTTACAAATTCAAGTTTGTAAAATTTGGTCCCAACCTAAGTTTTTTATCATTTTTTTACCCTGAATTCATCACATTATTCATACATGGTATTTTATTAGGGACAAAAATGTTAGATCCCATTTATAGTTAAATGGATAATCCAATCTATATTCATTTTTGCACCTAAACAAATAATATTTGATCCAAATTATATTCATTTTTTCTCATAAAAATGTGAAATCTGACCCAATAAAAATTTATTATTGCCACTAAAAAAGTGGAATCTAAATTTTTTTTTCTACATCTAAATTATTGCATGTGGGTTACATAATGATTTTAGCCTAAAAACTTGTCGAAAACTTAGGTTGGGACCAAATTTTATGATTTTAAATTTGTAAGGGATGTAAAGTTAATATTTTAAAAATCGAGAATGAAAAATTCATTTAACAAAATGTGAAAGATGTTTTAAATGAAATGATTTACCTTTTGTTTTTTGCTACTTTGACTTGGAAAACTTGAACTTTCATACCAAGTACTCCCTCCGTTCCACTTTGATAGTCCTGTTTTCCTTTTTCGTCTGTCCCAAATTGTAGTCTACTTTCCAATTGAAGAATGTAGTTGTATTTTAATTTTTCTAAAATACCCTTATTCAATATAAGTTGTTGTTACTATAAACCTACCCCATTCAATGAGAGTTTATTCTTTTTTTACCATCAATTCAAGTTCCCATAAAATTGTACTCTAATTAATGTGAGGATATTTTAGAAAAATAGCTATCTAAATTAATTGTTCCAACAAAGTTAACTACTTTTTCTTAAACTGTGTAAAAAAAGAACCAGAACTATCAAAGTGGGATGGAGGGAGTAAAACTTAAATTTTTGCACAGATGTTGTTTGCATGCTCTCCTATTATTTTTCACATTAATGTAGAGTTGAATTTGTTGATGTTTTTGATGAAGTTGTTGAATATGAAGTGAAATGCCCCATTTTTTTTATTAAATGGATGCATACCCTTTGAATATGAACTCTTCGCTATCTTTTTAGTGTTATTTCTGTTAATATGAGTTGTAAATAATCTAACACACCTAATTGTTATTTTTCATTTTTTACTTTTATTTCTATTTACATTGTGTATTTTTTTTGTTTCATATTTAAATGTGTAATTCATTTTTTTTATTAATTTTATTTGTACTTTTGTATTTTTTATCATTAAACTATTTCACAATAGTCTTATCATCTGTTTTTTGACCAACCGTGGATAGGTAAAAAGTTTTGGTTGGGAAGATTCCTATGTTTATCGCGATCATACAAATACAACTAGGGTTGTTTAATAGTTAACCCCATAAATGAAGTATAATGGATTACAACATAATAATAAAAAACCAAGAGGGAATAACAAGAATACATTGTGCTCAATGGCCAAAAGAGCACTCTTAGATATCTCCCCAGTTAGGTTTAGAGTTCAAATTCTGACCTTGACGGTTGGAAATACGATGGATGTGATACAATATAGCAATAGATAGGTTAGATTTGAGAAGCTAAGTCTGAGAGTAGAGGTGATCGATTGAATGCTTTCCTATCTGTTGGGCTAAAGAATGCATCAATTGCCTAATAGGGCTACAGCAATTAGGTATCCGATGTAAGAAAGATGTGGATCGGGAAAAAGGGGGGAAAATCATGAGATTGCTAAGGACATCAATAAAAGCAAAGTCAACAAAACATGTATCCCAGTCAACTGCATTGAGTTTGGAAGAGATAATGACAAAATTGCAAAGTAAATCTGCCAGGGATGAAATTTGAAACAGGTAATACAAAAGGGAGATTGACCCAGATGGGAAGGGTGAATCAATCACCAATCTGCGGCACACTTCCAATCTTGTTACCCTTCTTGTTTAAATCTTTGTTATTCATAGCTGATAGCAAACTTTGTTTAATAACATTGTTTAGTTACAGTGGTAATAAGCAATTCAATTTTAGCTTTAGTGTCAATTCATGATTGTTAGAATTTGTTTCATTTAGAGTAAAGAATCGACTAGATGGTGGGAAGCTTGGGGCAGTTTTGCAATTCAGTTTCCATTTGAAGTTTTGATTGTTTCATTACTTAATGTGTTTTTCCTTTCTTTTAGTTTACTATTAATTAGTGTAATAAATGTCCTCCTGGTTAAGGCACAAGACGGACATAAACAATCTTTTTCATATGTAATTTGTTACTTTTTGTTGTTTTGTCAGAGCCGCAAGCTTTGACTTGTGGCATAATTTTTCATTTCCTTCTCATCCCACATCGGAGCCTGCTGAAGAGAAGCCGGCTACTCGAGGCCTATAAATAGAAGGGTCCATTGAAGGATTTAACTTGCACCACTCAAGAGAGTAATTTGGGCTATTAGCTTCTTGAGTCATTTAGCCCATTCAGTCAAATATTTTAGGCTCTCTTGATTTGAGTTTAGGAATATTTTCTAAACTCTTTTGTAAGTGCCTATTGGCCTAGGAACCACTTTCCTACGGTCTTTTGTATTTCTTCTTCATAGTAGAAATATTGCTCCTCCCTCGCCCGTGGACGTAGGTCAATTTGACCGAACCACGTAAATCTTCTGTGTCTTTTATTTGCTTTGTTATCCGTCTTTATATGGTCGGTTTTACCGCCTAATTATTATATGGCTGGTATCTACCGCCTATCTATTATATGGTCGGTTATACCGCCTAATTTGTGCTAACTTGAGTTTGTCTATTTCCTGGCCCGGTCCTAACAAACTGGTATCAGAGCTGGTTGTTATATTTTGCAAGACAGGTTCATCTGGTGGGGCCCGTTCATCTGGTGGGGTCCGTCCATCCTGTGGGGCCCACTCATCCTGTGGGGTCCGTTTATCCGTGGGGCCCGCTCACCTTGTGGGGTCCGTTCATCCCCGTGGGGCCCGCTTATCTCGTGGGGTCCGCTCACCCTGTGGGGCCCGCTCACGAGACTTGCATATTTGTTTGGCCAGTTTTTTGAGACAAACTTCACGTTACAGATTTTGTGGCAACAATGACGATAACAAAGACGGTTGTCGAGAAATTCGACAGGAATGTCAACTTCGGAATGTGGCAGCTCAAGATGGAGGCCATTCTTGTTCAAGACGGAGTTGATCTAGCGATTCACGGAATCGAGAACAAACCAGAAGAAGTCAAGGATGCGGATTTCGCCGATATGGATAAGAAGGCCAGATCCAGCATAATCTTAAATCTCTCCGATGAGGTATTGCGTGAGGTAGCAACGGAGACTTCGGCCAAGGCTATGTGGGATAAATTGAAAACCTTGTATATGAAGAAGACAGTCGAGAATCGGCTATATTTGAAGCAGAGTTTGTACATGCTTCGGATGTCTGAAGGTACATCTATACTCTCCCATCTTGATAAATTTGATTCCATTATTATGGATTTGGGGAATATAGATTCGAAAATTGATGATGAAGATCAAGCCCTATTGCTTTTGTGTTCCCTTCCCCAATCTTTTAAGCATTTCCGCGATACTATGATTTATGGAAAGGAAACAATTTCGTATCGGGAAATTAAATCTGCATTAAAATCTAAAGAGCAGATAGATAGGGACATTACTGGGGAAACTAGTGGGAGTCAAGCCGATGGCTTGTTTGTTCGGGGTAGATCTGAAAAGAGAAACACAGAAAATAGAAGTAGATCCAAGTCCAGACATAAAAATGTGGTGTGCAATTATTGTAAAAAGAAGGGCCATGTTATCTCTGATTGCTTTAAATTGAAAAATAAAGAAAAGCAAAAGGGGAAATTTGTTGAGAAAAATACTGAATCCGCTGAAGCTAGTATAACAGCTGATGAGAATGATGGAACTATTTTCTGTGCAACGGAAAATAATTTTAGGTCTAACAATGAGTGGATTTTAGATTCGGGTTGTTCATATCATATGTGTCCCAATAGGGACTGGTTTTCAACATATGAATCAACTGAAGGTGGAGTTGTCTTAATGGGTAACAACGCTGTTTGTAAAGTTGTTGGCAAAGGCACAATCCGGATTAAAATGTACGATGGTATTGTGAGGACGCTCACAGATGTTAGACATGTTCCAGATTTGAAGAAAAATCTCATCTCTTTGGGCACTCTTGAGTCTATCGGGTGCAGGTATTCAGGTGGAGACGGAGTTCTCAAAATCACTCGAGGAGCTCTTGTTGTTATGAAGGCACACAGATCTGGTACTTTGTATATTTTGCAGGGATCTACTGTTACAGGTGCTGCTGCTGTTTCAACATCATCTTTGTCAGATACAGACATCACCAAATTATGGCATATGCGTTTGGGGCACATGAGCGAAAAAGGCTTAGGCATACTAAGCAAAAAGGGACTTCTTTGTGGTCAAAGTACCGGGCCATTGGAATTCTGTGAACATTGTATTTTTGGGAAGCAGAAAAGAGTCAGTTTCAGTTCACCAGCAATTCACAAGACAAAAGGTACTCTTGATTACATTCATTCAGATCTATGGGGTCCTTCTCGTGCTCCTTCTAAAGGTGGTGCCAGGTACATGTTGACTTTCATTGATGATTATTCAAGGAAAGTTTGGGTATATTTTCTTAAGCATAAAAATGATGTTTTCCTAACTTTCAAGCAATGGAAAGTTTTGATTGAGAAGCAAACAGGAAAACACATTAAGCGGTTGAGAACAGATAATGGCATGGAATTTTGTGGAGGTGAATTTAATGAATTCTGCAAGAATGAAGGAATTGTTCGGCATCACACCGTCAGGATGACGCCTCAACAAAATGGTGTGGCCGAACGTATGAACAGAACGCTTTTGGAGAGAGCAAGATGTATGATCTCCAATGCAGGGTTGACAAACGACTTTTGGGCAGAGGCGATCAATATGGCCTGTTATATTGTCAACCGTTCTCCTTCTGCATCTCTTGATTTCAAAACTCCTGAGGAAGTTTGGTCAGGTACTCCTGCTGATTACTCCAATTTAAAAGTTTTTGGGTGTCCAGCATACATGCACGTGAATGATGGAAAATTGGAGCCTAGGGCTAAAAAGTGCATTTTTCTTGGGTATGCTTCTGGGGTGAAAGGATACAGATTATGGTGTCCTGATCCCAAATTCTCAAAATTTGTAATCAGTAGAGATGTTACTTTTGATGAATTGTCTATGTTATCTTCCAAGAAGGAGTCTTCTAGTCCTTGTACTACTGATAGTACACAGAAGCAGGTGGAGCTTGATATTGGCAGTTCTGGTCCTTCTCAGACCAAATCTTCTATTCAACAAATGCCAGTAGATGCACCTGAGTCTACTGTGGAAGATAGTTCAGAAGAAGAGGAATATTCCATAGCCAGAGATAGACAAAGGAGAGACATTCGACCACCACAAAGATATGCAAATTTAGTTGCATATGCTTTGTCTATTGCAGAAGAAACTGATGCAGTTGGTGAGCCTTCCACCTATTCAGAAGCAGTTTCTTGTGATGATTCTGCAAAGTGGTTGATTGCGATGAATGAAGAAATTGAATCTCTTCATCGTAATGAAACTTGGGTTCTTGTAAAGCCGCCGTCAGCTAAGAAAATTGTTGGTTGCAAGTGGGTCTTCAAGAAAAAGGAAGGTATTCCAGGGGTTGAAGATGCAAGATATAAAGCACGATTGGTTGCAAAGGGCTATAGTCAGGTACAAGGTGTTGATTTTAATGATATATTCTCACCTGTTGTTAAACATAGCTCTATTCGTGTTTTGCTTGCTTTAGTAGCCATGTATAATTTGGAGTTAGAGCAGCTTGATGTTAAGACAGCTTTCTTACATGGCGAACTTGAAGAACAAATTTATATGAAGCAACCCCAGGGTTTTGAGATTGAAGGTAAGGAAGACCATGTTTGCTTATTGAAGAAATCCTTATATGGATTGAAGCAGTCTCCAAGACAATGGTATAAAAGGTTTGATTCCTTTATGTTGGGTCATGGTTATTTGAGGAGCATGTATGATAGTTGTGTTTACTTCCGGAAGTTAAATGATGGTTCTTTCATTTATTTGCTGCTTTATGTTGATGACATGCTCATTGCTGCCAAGAATTTGTCAGAAATTCACACTTTGAAACTGCAGTTAAATAGTGAATTTGAAATGAAAGATTTAGGAGCAGCTAAGAAAATTCTTGGCATGGAGATCAAGCGAGATCGAGGAGTAGGGAAGTTGTTTTTGACCCAGAAAAATTACCTTGAGAAAGTTTTGGAGCGTTTTGGCATGAAAGATGCTAAACCAGTATCTACTCCTCTTGCTAGCCATTTTCGGCTATCTGCTGCTCAATCACCAAAATCAGTTGAAGAGGAAGATTATATGGCACGGGTTCCTTATTCCAGTGCAGTCGGCAGTGTTATGTATGCAATGGTTTGTACTCGTCCAGATATCTCACATGCAGTCAGTGTTGTTAGCAGATATATGTCTTGCCCTGGTAAAGCACATTGGCAGGCTGTGAAGTGGATTCTCAGATACTTGCGAGGTACTTCAAATGCATGTTTGGAGTTTGGAAGAAATAATAACACTTTGGTTGGTTTTGTAGACTCAGACTACGCTGGGGATCTTGACAGGAGAAGATCACTTTCAGGCTATGTATTTTGCATTGGCGGTTGTGCTGTTAGTTGGAAAGCTACTCTACAACCTGTCGTAGCTTTGTCTACTACTGAAGCAGAATATATGGCTGTGACCGAGGCAATCAAAGAAGCCTTGTGGTTGAAGAGTTTATTTAGCGAGCTAAGTCTATATCAAGGTGTTATTGATATTCACTGTGATAGTCAAAGTGCCATACACTTGACTAAAGATCAGATGTATCATGAGAGGACGAAACACATTGATGTGAAGTATCACTTCATTCGGGATATCATTGCTGAGGGAAAAGTCCTTATTCAGAAAATCAATACTAAGGACAATCCAGCCGATATGTTTACGAAACCTCTTCCAGTTTACAAGTTCAAGCAGTGCTTGGATTTGGTTGGTGTTCATTATTGGTGATTTAAGCCCATTGGGGCTTATGTGAAGAAGGTGGAGCAGTTTTTGGGTGGAATCCAAAATTATGCCAAGGTGGAGATTTGTTGTTTTGTCAGAGCCGCAAGCTTTGACTTGTGGCATAATTTTTCATTTCCTTCTCATCCCACATCGGAGCCTGCTGAAGAGAAGCCGGCTACTCGAGGCCTATAAATAGAAGGGTCCATTGAAGGATTTAACTTGCACCACTCAAGAGAGTTATATGGGCTATTAGCTTCTTGAGTCATCTAGCCCATTCAGTCAAATATTTTAGGCTCTCTTGATTTGAGTTTAGGAATATTTTCTAAACTCTTTTGTAAGTGCCTATTGGCCTAGGAACCACTTTCCTACGGTCTTTTGTATTTCTTCTTCATAGTAGAAATATTGCTCCTCCCTCGCCCGTGGACGTAGGTCAATTTGACCGAACCACGTAAATCTTCTGTGTCTTTTATTTGCTTTGTTATCCGTCTTTATATGGTCGGTTTTACCGCCTAATTATTATATGGCTGGTATCTACCGCCTATCTATTATATGGTCGGTTATACCGCCTAATTTGTGCTAACTTGAGTTTGTCTATTTCCTGGCCCGGTCCTAACACTTTTGAACCTTTTAAGATTGATAACTGTTTCTAGGGGGAACACCACCGACAAACATTTAAACTTGAACATGAAGAGCAACACTGGAAATAATGCCAATACTGGAGTTTTCATGAATTTCCAACCGTCAATGCATGACAAAATCAATTACCAAAGCCATCAAAGTCATGGAAAAAATATATATATTCGAGACATAATCTAGGAGAATTCATGAAGGAATTTGACGCCTAGGAAAATGGTTGAATCGAAAGAAACAGAGTTTCAGGTCTTACTTGATCCGCCGGTTGTGAGGAAGAGGATGCTGCATTTCTCCCTTGTTGCTCCCCTTCTCCCTCATTCCTTTCTCGGTTCCCAGATTTCTCAATATCTTTCTCTTTATTTCTCTGAGTTTGTGTGTTGGATGTCTGAAAACAAAATGTAGGAAATGTAAAAACTTGATTTGTGGTTTGTTTAGACACATAACCTCCTTATCCCACTCACCCTAGTCTATCACCACAAGATTATTAATAATGTAGACAGTATTCTACTGATAATAAAGATAGGGGATAATTTTTTTTAATACTTTGAATTGAGTATTATTTGAAATATTATTTAGAATAATTAATATATCATTTTTTGTGATGTGATATATGTGAGATAAAAAAGTAGTTGAAAATATAAAAAGGTAAATTGAAAAACGTGTTTATGATATAAGCCAAATATTATTTGAAAAAAATTTGCAATCTAAACACTTCCCTTTTTCTTTAAAAAAAAAAAACTAAAGACAGTATTTCAAAAAAAAAAAACTTTTTTTTTGTTTTTGTTTTTTTTTTGGGGGTGGGGGGGGGGGATCTGAATCCAAGAAGATTTGACCATCAGGTGAAACCAAAACTCGAAAAAAGTAATTAAAAAAAAACCAATAAAATGAGGGAAGGAATAGGGGACAGGCAAGCGAATTTTAGGCTGTTTTCAGTAAGTTAATAGAGAAGATGTACTGGATAAAAGCAGCTTACATTTTTACTCTTATTTAGTGGGCGAAATTTGATTTCTTCGGAATTTATCATAATTCTGGGAATGTGGGAGATCTTGTGCAATTCTGGGCGGCTTCCTTTGGTGCACCCCTCCTCCAGAAGGGGGCAATAACAGATATCAAGCTCATCCAAATTCTTGAGTTGTTGCATTTCTTCTGCTTCTGGGAAATGCTCAAACTTCCAACAGAACTCAAGCTTCAGAATTTGAAGGGATTGTAACTTAGAGAACCATCCTGGAAGACTCTCCAGTCCACCATAACCGGATATTGTGAAAAATTTCAAAGCTGAGAGATATTGGAGTTGCTCGGGCAGAGATGCAAGTTCTCCTGACCCTCCTGTCAAATGCGGAGGTTGAGTGTTGTCGTCGACGTCTGAGATGCCACCTATTGTCAAACTTGCAAGGTTGCGACAGTGTCCAATAGACAGCTTTGAAAGACATGGTAGGCCACGTATCTCTAAATCCTCGAGCGACTTGAGTCCAACAACTCCCTCTGGTAGGCAATCCAAACTGTCACACCAGGCAGCCTCTAGCCGGCGCAGATGCTCATGGCTGCTGGTTATTACGTTTGGGAGGCGTTTCAGTTTGGGGCATTGCTCAACTTCAAATTTCTCCAGAAGAGGACAGACAGTTGAAGAATGATTTGAAAGAGTTACAGGTTCAGACCACTCCACTAGACTTGTCAACTCCCTTAGTGTGAGTTCTCTTAATTTTGGAAACACTGTACGTGCAGTCAAAGGACTGCTACTGCTGCTACTTTGACCATCGACATTTGTAAGACCATAGAATTCAGCCCCGATACTTTTGACATTGACCATCCCGCTTATTTTGACAACTTTGAGAGAGGGAAGGTGCCCCAGTGGTGGAAGTTGCTCACAATAGCTGCAGTCCTCCAACTCCATCTTCACAAGTACGCTTGTATTCTGCATCCAGGGAGGAAATGCCGTACCTTTGTAATTTTCAATTGCCAAATGTTTTATTTCTGCGTGAGGTTGAAGACCTTTCAAAACATCCTCATCGTAGCAGTTTTCCCTCCTTGCATTCCAGTGAAGCCTTAAGCTTTTTAGTGTTGATATCGTTAATATACTTGATAGCTTTTCTTTGATGGCCTTCTTCTCCTTCTCCTTCTCCTTCTCATAGCCACTCACATTCTCAAGGCGATAAATCCTGAGACGCGAACAAAAATCTGGATACTTCAATAACTTGTCTAAGTCCCCAGTCGGATAATTGTCGTGCAAACGAACTTTAAAGCGTGCTTTAAGAGAAAGCAAAGCACTCAACTTGTCCCAGTCTTGGGGCTCCCCTAAATAAATGTATCTCGAACCAATATAAATGTGTCTCAAATTAACCAAATTCTTAAAATTCTCTGGCACCTTTATAAGATCATAAAGTCTCAAGGTATGCAAATTGTAGAGTGTTGAAATTGAATCTGGAAGTTCTTGAATTTTGGTCTTCGAGATGTCCAGATAATATAGAAGTTTTAATTTGCTTATTGAAGCTGGTAACTCCTTAAGCATCGAATCAACCACAATTAAGACATGAAGAGAAGTAGTGTATGCCAACATGTCTCCAAGAACTCCACTGTTCACCCACCGCAATGTTCGAAGCCTGTTAAACTTGTTCCTCAAGGGTTGTAAAATGGATGCTTCGCAATTAATCACAGATAGATGTACACCAAAATGATCCGTTGCAACATTTTTCCTCTCCATAATCGAGCATTGATATTTTGATAAGGACAAAGCAAGGTAATGAAAAAGATGATGCATCTTGTAGAATTTTTTCCCATCAACCTCATCTAATTCAGCATCCTGCAAAATTGATGCCCCCACTAAAATACCAAGATACTCGGCTCCTAAATCTTCCATACTCAAATTCCTTCCTTGCGGTGGATTAAGCAACCCTTGTGCCATCCAAAGTTGTATTAGTTCATCCTTTTCCATGACAGAGCTTTTTGGGAAAATAGAGCAATAAAGGAAGCATTGTTTTAGTGATATTGAAGGCAAATTATCATAGGACAACTTTGGGAAATCATCGACAAATTCAGAACCTGTTGCTTCATTTATTGCTAACTTATCCCACTCGTCAATGCTCCTGGTGCGTGCGGTATTTGCTATTACTTTTACGGCCAATGGAAGGCCTCCACAACTTTCCACTATCCTTTTACCCACTTGCTCTAGTTGTTGGGTCATTCCTCGCCCACTTCCTTCAATTGCTATTTTTCGAAACAATTCCCAGCAATGTTTCTCTGGCAGAAGATTTACCTGATAGGTTAAACCTGGTTTAAATGAATCAGCAACTCGTTGTAGACGAGTGGTTACCAGTATTTTGCTTCCTCTAGAACCACCAAGCTTTAGCAAACACTGGGTAAATGAATCCAACATACTGGAATCCTGTTCGCAAACGTCATCAAGAACAAGCAGATACTTTTTCCCTTTCAACCTTTCTAGTAGCTTTAGTAAAACTGTTTCCATTGACATTTCATCAACGGGGTGGTAGGTTAAACTCTCTAACATATCTTTCAAAATCCTAAAAGTATAACTCTCATCCGACACCCAGATCCAAATTCTCACATCGAAATGATTCGCCACGTCATCATCATTGTAGGCTACTTTAGCAAGGGTAGTTTTTCCGATGCCCGCCATGCCAAATACGCTAATGAAGGATAAATCATGATCATTTCCAGCACCCAGTATCATTCCTTTCAAGTTTAGCAAATCATCACTTCCTTCCAATATTTCTGACTCTGAAACAGTTTGCCAAGCTCGGAAATGATCGTATTGTTCACTTGCATTGGCCACATTTATTTCCGAAGCGCGACGAACTAATCCTTCATATTTCGAGCCAACATCTTTCAACCTCTGACTCATCTTCCTGTTTTGGTCGGAGGCAGAAAAGAATCTGCCTACTTTGTCCAGCTTCTCCTTACACCGAAGCCCTACTTTCGGCCGGCGGGCTTCATATGCAAACTCATCGAGCAGATCATCCAACAGGGCATTTTGCCCGTTGATCTTTTCGAGAAATTCCCTAACTTCAGAACGATTAATGCGCGTTTCAGCTTCCAGAAAGTCGTTTATGATGGTCAAACTACCGATCAATTTGTCGAGATGACCTTTAATACCCAGTTTAGCTGCCATGCCACTAAATTCTCCATCAGTGAATGATTTTGCTTTTCGCAGGAGCCCCTCCACATTAACAAGTCCAACATAAGGTTCAGCTTGAGTTGCCGCCATCTTAATTTCCCCCAATAACTGTTATCAGGAGTGATATCAGATGTTACCGACAACAAATTAAGAACACGTACAAGTGAATTGCGTGCACAAACGGAGTTCTACACTTTGCACCATTTTGAGTGCTTGGAGAGAATCGGTCAGCCAAAATTTGCAGCAAGATTGGTAGAATGGATATTGGTGGCTATGTTGGCAATTTAGGACAGAATAGAAGAGAAGAGAAGATAAATTAGGTGAGAAAGAAAGAAGATAAAGAAAAAAAGACGTAGAAGATATCCCTAAAATTGGCACATTGGGTGATTTTATAACTAATACAAAGGACTTTTATGAGTTTTATCTCATATATTAAATGAGACTACAAATTTAATTTAGAAATGCTATGGGTCAATTTATAACTTGTTGAAGCTAAAGGGTTGAAGTGAAATACCAAAAACTAATAAGGCATCAAAAACAAATCAAATACTTGAAGCTAATCTAGTCTAATAGTGATTGTTGCTTTCTTACCGTCATCTCACTTGTTCTAATTTAACAGATTTTTCATCTCACAAACCGAGCAGCTCACAAGCACTTCGTGAGCAGCCTAATCAAATGCTTTTCTCGAGCTGTTTGAACCTTTTCTCAAGTCGAATTCGAACCTCAAGCTTTTCATAATCTTGGTTTAAGACTCCAATTTCTTAAAGCCTAGGCCTTTCCCTTTGTATACGGCTAAATATATATATATATATATATATATATATACACATATATATATTCTTTAATCATTAATCCTTAACTATAATAAAAGTATCGTGAGTTTTGGCACCTTGAGTGCAAGCATTTTTGTGTTCTTAGTTTTTGTTATTCTAATTATGCCCTTATTAATTGATGATGGAAGTTTCATATTCTACTCTTATGATTTATGACGATTGAAATTCTTCATAGAAAATAATAGTTGATGACAAGATAAAATCTTAATTAATATTAAATTCACTACATTATATCATACAATATTGATTCAAAAAGGAAAAAAATTGAGTTGAGAAACATTGAGCACGTAGATGAAATAATGAGTTGTATATATCCAATTCAGAAGAAGGTGAAGAATTTTGCATGTTGCACCCAATGTCTCAATTTGATTTTAGTACTATGAGTTTTAGTTAGTTAGTTAGGAGTGTAAGCAAAATTTGGTTCTAGTTTTTGTGATACCAAAACTACTTTCTTCTCCAATAATAGAAACATTTTACTACATTTCAATGATAATCAATAGCAATCAATATGATTCTTGATAACGGTTACAAAAATTAAGCATCTCTTTGAGTAATGTGAATTAAAAATTTAACACTCATGTTAAAAGATAGTCTTATAACTGAAATAGCACTATTGATTATTTACAAGTCAAAATTAGTAGTAAAAAAAATTAAAAGAATCTGGACAAAGCTGAAAAAATCATAATATGGCATAAAGAATGATAAATATTACCCAAAAAATTTACAAAATTCAATTCAAATGTCGTAAGAGAGAACATTACGGTCACTTGAGTCAAATAGATTTACAAAAATATAGATATAGATGTAGATATTTTGATACTAAAAGTATCATCAATTTTAGACTTGAGTGTTAGCAAAATCTGGTCTTAGTTTTAGTGATGCCCAAAGTGCTTTCCTCTCCAATAATTAGAGTAATTGCATTTCAACAATAGTCAATAAAGGTGGTGGTTACAAAAAACGAAGTAACAAATATGAATTATGGTGACAATTAAAATAATAAAGCACTTCTATCTAAAACTATCCCTTCCATTTTACTTCCAACTTATCAGTTAATGAAAAATTCTCTATTACCGACAATTCCAATTCCAAGATCGTCAAAAAATTTAATATGGATACTAGGGAAAAGGTGATCTTGAGACAAAAAAGTTATCGTTGCTGACGCTTAATTTGTTTTAGAGAAGTAGGGAAGCCGAACTAGTAAGCAATTTGAAGTCATCTACAAGACGTACTGAAAGAAAAGAGAAAAGGAGAAAAAGGTTAGATTAAATTCTCAAATCACCTAATCTATTGACATGATGTACGATTAGATGATTTATCCGACAAAATTGGATATAAATAATGAATGTAAAATAAATGATTTAGTAGACCATGTGATGCTATTGCTAAAGTATGATGGTTATTAATAATATCTAAAAAAAATGCTATATTTTAAGATAATATAATCATGTGCTTTGCACATGAAGTATTAGTAGTGTGTGTGTCGTCTATATACATGTGTGTGTAGACATATGCACACACACATATACATACATGCACATATATATATGTGTGTGTGCGCGTGTATACACACATTTACTTATATTCAAACTCTCCAATAGTTTCAGGATCAATTCTTGTTTAGGGATTTGAGTTTGACTAAGTTCGATTTGACCTTATTTTGCTTTCTCGAGTGAGCTCAAGCTCAGGTAAATTATTTATCTGAGTTCAAGCTCAAGTTCAAGTATACCAATTTTCATGCTAGACTCAGCTCGATGGTGCCTGTGGTCTCTAAAGGGCTAAAATACAATTTTGGAATGTTATCTAGAGTCAAAGCATAAGTTCTAGAAACTTTTAGGGTTTTTTGACAATTCCCATAACTATCTTATGCCATTTTCTCTAATGTATCCATATCTGTCACAAGTCATATTCCAAAGAAGCCAATTTGTATGGTTAAGATTCCATCATCCATTTTTTCTTTTCACCATTTAATTTTTCATTTTTGTCTAAAGAGTGTTGATTGGCCATTGATTAAGATAGGGTGTTAGGTGCAAATTTCTAGAAACATAAAGTTAAATTGAAATAGTCTATTGGTTAAATACGCTAGGTGCATAGAAAGGCCTTTCTATTATTTTTTTTAACCATCCTAAATTTAATTGGCCTTCTTCATCCTTGTTCATGTTTTTGGTAACCGGACCAACTTTTGACAAAAGTGATATGTATATGAATATGTTTGTGTCTGTGTATATACATGTATGTATGTATATTTGTGTGTATAAGTGTGTGTACACACACATACATACATTCAAACTCTCCAATAGTTTTAGGACTAATTATTGTTTAGGGACTCGAATTTGACTAAGTTTAATTTAATCTTGTTTTGCTTTTTCGAGTGAGTTCAAACTTACGTAAACATGTTTACCCAAGTTTGAATTCAAGTTCAAGTATACCAATTCTCATGTTGGACTCACCTCGATGCTGCCTCCTGTCTCTAAATGGCTAAAATACAATTTTGGAATCTTACCTAGAGTCAAAACTTTAGGGCTATATTGCAATTTTTATGGCTATCTTATGCCACACTCTCTAATTTATCCACATCTCTCACATGTCATGTGCTAGAGAAACCAATTGTATGGTTAAGATTCCATCGTCCATTAGTTTCTTTTCACCCTTTCTTTTTCATTTTTGTCTAAAGGGTTCCATTGGGCATTAGTTAAGGTAGGGCGTCAGGCACAAATTTCTAGAAATGTGAAGTTAAATTAAAATGGTCTATTGGTTAAATATGTTAGGTGCATAGAGAGGTCTTTTTTAATCACCCTAATTTTTTTTTTAAAGAATTAATCACCCTAACTTTAATTGACCTAGTTCATCCTTGTTCATATTTTTGGTAACCGGACCAACTTTTGACAAAAGTTATACGTTTAGAATCCATGTTTGGCAGAGATTCTTGATTTGTGTGTTAAACAGGAGCCCTGCTATTCTTCTCTAAATAGTTCTAATTTTATAGCATGTCCCGATCGGACAATTTTGGCAGAGTTTCTAAATCTAATATTTTTTTTTTTCTACAATTTTGTGGATCTAACTTCTTCAATCTAATGCCACCACCTTCTCATTACATCCGTTGGGACACGTATCTTAATTAGAAACAGTCGTGATAGTTCCTAATAAAATAGAAGGGAAAATAACAAATAAATCGTAGTAGACAGAGAAGACATATATGATGAGCCAATAACAAATAAGTTTTTCAGATATAATACTATAGTAATATACAAAAAAAACAACTCTTAAAATACCATCTTCTTCTTCCAAATATACGAAAAAAAAAATCCATATTTACACTATTTCTTCTTCCATCTATCACCACCCCCACCTCTTCTTCCTCCTCCTCCTCCCCTTCCCCTCCCCTCCCCCCTTCCAAATCGGGTGCGCGATAGAGGATCGATTGGGTGCTCGATCTAAACGTTTTAGTGCATGAAAAACAGGCAAGGTTTCTGACAAAACAACATTTGAAGGGAATAGACGTTGGGCAGAATGAAGCCCAAACAATTTAATAGCTCGTTTCTTGAGTGTTGGAGCAAGCTTAGCATGCCATATAAAAGTTAAGACTTTCCCTCTTCATATGCAACTATTATCCTAAATTATCTAGAGCTCACAACTGACAAAAATAGCAAAAGATTGCAATCTTGAGAGCTTTTTTTGTATATATGTACTCTCACAGTGATTTTTTTTAATTATTTTTTACTTTTTTGGAACTGCGAGTGAATTGCATCCATTATACGAACAGCATATTGTCACACCTTTTAATGATGCATATTGTAGAAGAAATAGCGAGGTTAAAAATGTTTTGGGAATGGAGTTGCGTACCGAGGAGTGTGGCCAAGTGGATGGTCTAGCTGTGAAGAGAGCACAGGTGGACGAGTGAGGTCAAATGGCAATGCTTTAACATAAAATGGACCGAGACTCAAGTAGGTGTGCAGTCCAAGTTTATCTAAAAACTCCAGACGACACGATCAAATCCTGTGAACATCGGAAACACCAATCTTCCTTGTCCAATATGTTCACTTCTTTGCCTCCCTAAGCTCAAAATTGTTTTTCCTTATAAGTGGATGTTTCCTTCCATGGCTGTCTCCCTGGCCTATTGGTAGATCTGACGGCAAAAATGAAAGAGAAGAAACCAAGAAAGAAAACCTTTAAAGCTCCAAAACTGTTAGTACTGTGATCTAAAGAAAGGGGAGAGGAAAAAAAAAACAAAGAAGAAAAAATGGAGGAGACAATTGGACATTACATAAAAATCTTGAATTCTAACCTAACAGAAAAAAGAAGAAAAAAAAAAAGACGAGTTGCGGTTAAAACAGAAGAATGAAAGCGTGAATTAGTTCTCATTTCGCGGTAATACCCAGAAATAAATAAATTTATATGTGTTTGTGTGTCTCACTTCTATCCTTAGATGCTTTCATAGACTGTGAATGTGCCCACAACCTATCCAAATTTAAATTTGCAGCTTCAGTCTCTATAAATTTTCAAATTGACCTTTTGCATGTAGTTCTTGACTCATGAAGAATACATTTCAAATTTAAATAACATTAAAGTATCAAGGTTGCAATTTGAATTCTTTTGGTTATTATGATTTATGCAAGTGCTGTTGATTAACAGAGTACACTGTTCTTTCCCTTCAAGGAAAGCCTTAAAAATAGAAGGAAATCAAAAGACGTGGTTAGATGCCCTGCGCCATAAATAAAATAAATTAAACGGTGGCTAATCAATTACATAAGCAAGATAAAACACAAACTACTATATAATAAGCAACAAAACAGCCAAATAAATAGAAAGCTTGATTAAAGAATGAATATGAATTTAAGTAAAACATAAATATATGTCCACATACAATGTCCTAAATGATTCAAATCTCAACATCACTATAGAGTAAGGACATCTAACTTGAATTCAAGCTCACTGAGTTTATAATTTCTTCATTCGAACTCTACTCAAGGCATATTCTTGAGCTTGAGCCAAGCACCTCAGAATTTCAATTTCCAAGTTCCAAAAATTGAAAAAGCCTAAATTAAATATCAACATAAAATAGTGGCGGAGCCAAAAAAAATTCTCAGTGGGGGCAAAAACAACACTAAAATTTTTTAGGGTTAAATACAAAAAACCCCCACAAACTATATACCGAGTTGCAGTTTATCCCCTAAACTATAATAATAGGCATTTTGCCACCTTGAATGATATGTTTGGACAATCTATCCCTTTTATTTTAAGCATTGTTATTTTTCTTTTTTCCCTATCATTTTCTTTTTAAATTGTTCCTTTTTTTTCTTTAAACATTGTTTAAATTAGTAGACTAGATTAGTCAAAATTTGTTTATTTCTTAATTTCGTATGTCAATATTTTATTAAAAAAAATCTATGGAATACAAGATTTTTTTTCCAAATGTTGAAGTCAATGTCATTTAAGAAATTGAACTTTTCAAATATATAATAACAAAATAGAGAAATTGATTAATCAATTATTAGTAGTATCACTCACAAAAAAGATGAACTACTATTGTTGTTTATTCTTATTTTTTATTTCACTACAAATAACAATTGCTAACTTTTCTTTTTTATGTGATATATAATATGTTACTTTTATTATAAGTAGTTGAGTAACTATGAACTCTTAATTAGTTTATAGGTACTTAAATTGTTGAATTACTAGATTAATACATTTTACAATATAAGCTACATATATTTTGTAATAACAAAGAGTTTTTGACAAATTATTAAGAATGAATTTAACAAATAAACAAATTAAAAAAGTAGTTTAAAAAATATTAAAATTTTTTATGTAAGTCTTTTCATATCGAAGAGAGATGTTGGCTAGTTCCAAGAGAGAAGGAGATCAAAAATAAAATAAAAGAGAAAAAATGAAAAAAGCTAATAGAGAAAAAAAAAAAAAAGAAAGGATTTAAGATAGTAGGGGTAGTATTGTTCAAACATATCATTCAAGGGGGCAAAATGCCTATTATTATAGTTTAGGGGATAAACTGCAACTGGGTATATAGTTTGTGGGGGTTTTTTGCATTTAACCCAATTTTTTACTTACTTTTTTTCTAGTTTTTTAAGTAAAAAAATATTCACCAACAAGTTGAAATGAAAAGTTTTTTTTAACTTACTTCAAATGGAACTTTGTGACCCATATATTCTTTTAGAATATTAGTTCATGAATCAACTTAGAGAACCACATAATTTTTTTACTTCCTTCATAAAAAACTCTAGGACACACTTAAATTTATATCAAAATTCTATGAGTACTATAAAAATTTAACGGGCCCCACCTTAAATCCGCCACCGACATAAAATGTGTTCTCATCAAATTTTAAAAAAATCACATTTTTAGATGCATGGAAGTCAAAAAGTCGACATACGATTTTCCAAAACAATTACTAATCTAAACTAATATTCAACTCGTATTGAAAAACAACGAACTTACCAAAATCCAAGTAGAAGTGATGATTAATCCCCCCGATAAATCATCCCCTCCAACCTACTAGCCTGTACTCTCCAATCTACGTCACTTTGTACTAACGTGACACAGACACTAGAAAACTGAGGAAACTGATTACAAAGACAGAGATGAAGTAGCGGTTGGGGAATGACGAGAAGAAGACCGGCTAGATGAGTTATTGAAAAAAAAAAAGAAAAAGAAGTGACTCAATAAGGCTCGTAATCCTTTGACTATATTATTTTGGAGCTCGATCTCGACTGAGTTTGCTATTCGAGTCACTCAAGTTTGAGTTTTAACTCGATAACATCGAATCTAGTTGAATGGAACTTTTACACTGAACCGACCGTGAGTTGTTCGGCCCATTTACACCTCAAGTAGTCTTAAGATGTTTGTAGGTGGTTTAAAATCCAAGATGCATTTATAACATTACGCTGTAATCCAATTTTTCGGTTTTCGGTTCAACCGGCCGGACCTTTCGACCCTAACCCCTCAATCTTGCCGATTCACCTCCAGCCTAAAAATACTAAATACTGATCAGCAAGGGCATGATATATGGGTAATTGCCATAAGGTATCTAACGATATTTCTTACCAGATTCTTTAAAGGGTTTCTCAAATTTTCTTATTCTAATAAGCAACCAAATAATTTGCACTAATGCCTTTGAACAATCTTACATTTAATTTTAAAAAAATCTTACATTTAATTAGCCTCAAGGTCTCTCTTATTCATAACACCGCAGTGGCTTCAGAACCGTGATACCTTTTGAATTTTGCAATTTGATCTTGACACTTTAGATTCATGGTTCTAGTACCAAAATAGCTTCGTAGTTACATAACAAAACTAGAATTTTGTCTGTACCTTAGCACGGTCTATTTTTATTTATTGTAAATTTATACAAATATAAATAATTTAAATATAAAAATTAACAACAACCCTACATGTTTATTCATATTAATTTTAAAAAATTAATGTATTCCAAATGTTCACTTATTTACTAATTTTAAAAAATTTGTTTACGTACTTTTACTATAATATGATAGTGTATATCAAATAATATATCCCATATAAAAAAACTTGGTAGATATTCCTTTTTATAAATATTATTTAGATAATTTAAATTTTTATAATGACCATAAACCTAGAGCTATATATTCACATTTAATTAAGTAGAAAAGATCCAGCAATCCGCTTTTTTTATCAATAATTTTTTTTTTGTTAAATGTCAACTTCTATATATTTTTATCAATAAGTATTTAGTTTCCAACAATATTGATAATTCTGACGGTGTAACAGTTAATTCTTTTTTTTGCCCTAAATTAATTCAAAATTAAGAGAAAAGATGATGAACAATTTAAATACTAATCAACGATATATGGTGATGAAACGAAGTAATTTATGAAATATATAAGATTTTAATAATTATAATTTAAAAAAATTTACTATAGTTTTATGTAATAATTTGATAGAAAGCAGATATCATTAAGTTAAGATTAGTTATTTTTAAAGTTATTTTAGAGATCATTAAGATAAATTAGTTATTTTTTAATTTTATTTTAAAATTAGGGATAATTTTTAACATATAATATAATATTTAATATGGGTAAAGTTCAAATGACCCATCATACGTTAATTCTCTTCAATTAGGCATGCCACATAAGAGTAAAAAACACTCTAATTAAAATATCTACTTTCATATATATATATAGATTCCCGCAGACAAAATATTTGTTGATTCTACTCTTTTACACTAAAAGATATAACTTTGTACCGAAACCTGGCTAATATCAAAACTAGTATGCTTAAGTTTGAAGGTGAACATGTGGGGCTTGACAAGCATGCATTTGAAAGCAATGCAAATGACCTTGACTTATGCATAGCTTGAGACTTGAGTCGAACCTCCTAGTGTTCAATAAGAAATTGTAAATTGTCAAACAAACCCACTCAAACCTTGCTCATTTGCTACAATGTTAAAAAGAAAGAAAAAAAATGTTTTTGGACATCTAAGACTACCAAAGGTTACTTAAGTGTGGGCTGTCATGATTTTTAACCGTAAGGGTCCGTTTGATTGGATGTAAAAGATTTTATTTGGGAAAATATTTGTTTTCTCACAATTTTCATGTGATTGGTTTATTTTTTGAAAATGTATTGCCATCAATACTATATCCATTAGACATATCTTATCACCCTGCTCTCCTATCTCCTCCACCGCCACCGTTGAACCACTATCGCCACAGACAATTCTCGTCCAGCACCCCTCAAGCCAAGAAGAAATTAAAGCAAAAGCCAAAAGAACTGAGATTACTGGCCAAATTAACCATAATCAGTATTGAAGAATTAAAGATGATAAGGAAAACTAAAGAGTTATTATCACTTTATCTCCTTAACGTTTGGTGTTGCCATCAACTTCCCCCTTAACATTACTTTTTAGTCACTTTATCCCAAAGAATAAAAGGTCAAACTTAACGGAATTTATCAATTAAAGTGAAAAGACATGTTTAACCCTTATAATTATTATCACTTTACCCCCATAAACTATAGTCTCATTATCAATTTACCTCCTAAAGTTTTTTTTGGCAATTTATCCCACCATTAAACCAATTTAACAAGTTAAAAAACTTTAAAAGAAAGTACCATCCTCTTTGTATAATAAAAACAATAAAAAATTTAGAGTGACTCTTCTTCTTTTTAGTATAAAGAAAAAAAAAATCAAACATTAATCTCTTTTTTCTTAACAATCTTATTAATATTGAAAAAAGATAGAAAGATGAGGAGAGAGGGAGAGAGAGTGCTCAATTATTTTTTTTAAAATACAAATAAGAAATAATTAAATATTTTTATTATTTTAAAATTATTTTACTTTTCTGTTTACCACCAAATTCCAATTATAATTTCGACAACCTTAAAATAATATGATAATGTTAGACTTTTTTTATTTTCTTTTTTTATAGAATCTAATTTTCTATCTCCATTTCTCCTATCTCTTTTTCTTTTCCTAGTATTAATAACTGTGAAAAAAAAGAAAATTGAGAAAATTCTTTATTTTTATGTTTTTTGATCTCTTAAAGTGAAAACAAAAGAAAGAATGACCATTCCAATTTTTTTATTTTTTATTATATATAAAAAGGGTAAATACATTTAAAAACTTTTTACCATACTGGCTAGATTAACGATGAGATAAAATGTCTAGAAAATAATGTTAGGAATTATAGCAATTGTATTACTATAATTTAAAGAGATAGAATGAGAATAACAATGTAGTAATGCTATTTAATAAAAGGGTACTTTTGTCCAAAATTTCTTAACATATTGAGTTGAATTTCTTATGGAAGTGAAGTGACTAAAAGATAACGTTATGGGATAAACTAATAGTAATGACATAGTTTAAGGGGGTAAAGTGATAATAACCCAAAACTAAAAGCAAATTTCACAAGACAGTTAATTGTCAAAATTCGTTCAAAGATCCAAAAGGTCTCATCAATCATCAAGACTCAAACTACCAAATCAAAAGCTGGAAAATTGATAGTGATAAGTGAAATTGTTTTCTTGATAGGGATCAGTGAAATTGTTTTTCTCTATAATATATCTGAAAAACGTCGCTTGTCCCCTATAAAGCTTTCACCGAGTTGTCTTCTCTCTCTTCTACAGCCAATCACCATAGTTTCCTCTCCAGATCCTGCCTATTTCCATGCATCTAATTCTTTTTTCGTGAGCCTCCCATGAGAACGTGGGGACAATGTGCAAACAATGTAGCTTGCACACTGTTTGCTATGTAGGAGATGAAGAATATGGAATTAACAGGTAGGCCGGAGGAAAAGGTGTGCTGGACGGTGCCAGCGAAGTATACGGCGGCCAATTTCAATTTCAATAGGCTTGCGACTAGGTTATAGTGTTGGAGTACAGATTAGGTGCTCACAAGTTTCAGTTCAAACCGGTTGAATGAATCTAATAACATCGGGTGTAAACTCAATACAATTTTAGTTTAGTTGTGATTCTTTGCACAAAATTAGTTATATAATTTGCAAACTCAAGTTTTACATCATATGCCAATTGATGTCACATGTAACAAAAACACAATCGATTTGAACTAGACGACAACTGAAGCCCAAAGAGACAGGAAGTATAGGTGGAAGATAACTTCTCATTAGGTTCATGGCTGAAGTTTTGTTTTAAATCATCTGATGTAAAATATTTTGCAAGGGAACTCATTTTCTCAGGATTAAATGGAATCAAAAACTGACACTTAAATATTGAACTTTTGCTCAACGATACAATTTTTAATAAACTAGATGAAAATCATTCTAAATATTCATTTATTGGAAGATGTCTGTGTACCAATGATGAAGCAAGTGTACAGCATTTGAACATGATTTTGGAATTTATCAAAACAAAAATAAGATCATGTGTACAAAAATTTGGATCTTTGCGATTGAGCGTTTGGAAGACCCATCCCATCAACACGTAATAAACCCATCATAATTTTCTTGTAAATGTACCATAAATATAAACAAAGGTAAGAATGAAGAGGAGACATACCTAAAGTCAATGATCTTCAGAAAAATAAAAAGGGATGAGAATCGCCCTCTTTGCTCGTAGAACAGGAGAAAGTGAAACTGCTGGTCCAGTGCGATGAGAAAGGAGAGCGAGGATGTGAAGTATTACTGATGGCTTCTAGTGGAGGGTGCGGGGACAAAAATTATTGGGTCAGCGTTTTGAGGTCGAAGCTGCTGCATTAAAAATGGCAAAGTCTATTTGGCCCTCAAACTTTAATGATTTTGTAATTTTGGCTTTCCAAATGTTATTTGTATATTTTTAACCCATAATAAACTATTAAAAGTGAGTATTTATAATCTTTTTTTAAAAATTTGAACCATTAACCCTAACGGAAATAGCTCAAAATGAGGTTATCCTGATCTTTTCCCACCTCCAATCAAGTTCTTGACCGCTACAACCATTTACTGCTGGTCAACAGCTATTGACTAAGTATTGACCGCCACTTTATCATTGCCAAAATTTGATCAAATTGCATCGAGTTAAAAAAAAAAAAAATTCTGAGGAAGATTATTTTGGCAACAAAGTCCAAAAGGGCTTTGTTGCCTTAATAAACAATGAGGAATGGTGGCCCTATGGGCTTGTGAGTGCTATCTGGCAGCATTTAACCTCGAAAGCTGTGGCTAAAAATATTATTATTTTTTGGTTTTAGACACCTTAATGTTTGGAAAAACGATGTATAGCCACGAATTTGGATGAAACGAAGAATAGAGACCATGCCACCAAGTCTTGCTTTTGATCAATTACTCCCTCCGTCCCACTTTGTTAGTCTTGTTTTCCTTTTTCGTCCGTCCCAAATTGTAGTCCACTTTCCCATTAAGAAATATAGTAATCCTTCAAATTGTCTAAAATACCCTTATTAAATATCTTGTTATTAATACATTGTTATTAAATACTAACCCACTACATTGAATACATTGAGCTTTTCCAATACTAACCCATTAGCTGTAACTGATATTAATTGGCACTCTTCGTGATTAGCATAAGGGTATTTTAGGAAATTATTAATCTAAATTTATGTTTCCAACCAAATTAATTACACTTTCTTAATCTGTGTGAAAAAAAAACCAAGACTAACAAAACGGGACGGAGGGAGTATAAAAATTAAAAACGTGCTCTCTTTCACATATCTCTACTTGCATTGGCGTGTTTTTCAAAAATAAAATTTTAAATATAAATATATAAATAAAAATAATTCAAATTTTTATATATATATATTATTATAATAAAATATTTTAAAAACACTTCTAAAAAAGTTAATTCAAACGAAACATCATACGACCATTTTACAATTCTTTATTCTTTTTTGTCTACGTGGTTAGGTATCGACTGGGAACCATATGAAAGGAGGTTTTTATAATCGATGAAAAGCAAGATTTGGTGGAGAACTCAACCATATGGTCTCTAATCGTGACTTGATCCAAAATAACTGGATATTTACCATTTTTGCAAAGCTTAAGGTGCCTAAGACGAAGTACCCGAACAGGCTTTATATTTAAAAATGCTTATTATGACCACTTTTGTGATAAGTATGCTTAATTATAAATCGGATTTAAAATCTATGAACCTGCTCAGGCAAGCGAATAAATAAATCCATTTGTTATTTATTGGGTGAGTTTTCATTCAACCCATTGTCATTATTTGTGCAGAAAGTGATGGGTTGTCTGTAGGGATTTTGATGCTGTTTGGGGGCATTAGAAAGATGAAGATGACTGATGTTATTTAGCGAATGAACCATAGTTTCGCAATTATATTTGCATTAGGTCGAATCTTAGACCGGTTTAAAGTTGTACAAGCTTTTGGGTGATTTTATACCTCCGAAAGTTAAAAAAAATTCTATAATAAATAGAATCGTTCTGGATGAGCAAGGCACAGCCAATGCCCAATCCGTTGTGTAACAAATATTGAAAAATTCCTTGCCACTCTTATTTTTAAACTTGGGCACAATTGTATCTAAATCCTTATTCTAAATTAGAAATAAATTACCCATTCGAAAAGGTTCAAAATTCTCATCAGACTAAATATTATTCATCTAAATCCAATAGCACAACTAATATCCAACCAATTGTGTAGAAAATATAATTCAGAACATCTAAATTGTAAAAAAGTAATGACAGTTCATATGTAGATGTATATAATGTAATAAGGTACTTAGCACAGCTCATGCCCTACCCATTAAAATTGAAGAAATGTTGATCCTAACAATATTAGGTATGAACATTATTTTTTTATTTTTTATTAATTGAACTACTGTTATTATTTGTTGTTCTTTTTTCTTTTTAAGTTTAAAAATTTTTTAAACAGCATTTTTAGGCTAGAGGATTAAAGTTTTAGCTAAAGAGAAATCCGATAATAGGGATCCAATGCACAACCATTGGTTCTGTTTTAGAGCTATAGACGAAACATGATTCTTGTCAAGTTTAGAGTTAGACAATTTGAAACTGAAGAGGTGATTTTTGACCAGACAAATTGCCTCGGATAGCTAGAGTATACTCTTGCTCAAAGAAGTAACTACACCAGGATCATCTGCTTGGATTGTTAAGAGGCGGGGCTAGGTCCCCCGATTTTCCTCCGAAGATTAAGTTAGTTCGGGATAATGTACTAGTGTGGGAACAATTCTAGAGAGATTAGGCTTTTACCAGAGATTCATCCCCTTTCCCAGTGGAAGATTTTGCTATTTATAGGGGACAATTTGGAGGGAAGAATCGTGGGGTCCAGATCCCTAGAAATCTGATTAAGACA
Organism: Coffea eugenioides; assembly: GCF_003713205.1. Taxonomy (NCBI): domain Eukaryota; kingdom Viridiplantae; phylum Streptophyta; class Magnoliopsida; order Gentianales; family Rubiaceae; genus Coffea; species Coffea eugenioides. Next base: position 9,459,883 of record NC_040037.1, read on the forward strand.
GCATATCACCTTGACTTGACCACCTTGATTTGACCACTTTGGACAGTGGACAGTGTGTGTCAGAGATCCCATCCGCTATTATTCGGTTGTCAGACCCTTAGGCAGCACCTCGGTGGGGGCGTGAACCATAACATTTTCCCGAGGTGACAGCGGATGGCAGGCTCACTTCGTTCATCGATATCCGAGTCCGGGCCGAAGTGATTATGACGGGTGGAGGCCCTTCATTTCGGGCATGAATGTGGCCTCGGTTTATCCGAGACGAAATGATCATCCTCACTAAGCCCCCCAAGCCTCGGGAGAGTAGAAGTTGCTTGTAGCTTCCCGAGGCTTTTGAGGAGATAACACAAGTCCCCGTACGCCATGATGATAACGTGTAGAATACGAGGGGATAAAGAAATACGGAAGTGGATGGGACAGCCGTCTGACCTGTTGATGGAACGTGGATTGACATAGGTAGGAAGACGGAGGGTCAGGAGACAGTTGGTCAAAATGACGGCAGCTAATAAATGAGGGGGCGCGTCTTTCCTTAAAAGTTCAATGTACCGTCTTTTGGTTTCCCCCATCCTTATAAATAGGGGATCCCTTCTTCACTTTTCACTCTTTTTCGCTTTTTAATTTCTTACCATTTGCCCATCAGAGCGACTTTCCGAGGTGACACTATAGTAGTAAACATCAACCTTCTTAGAAATAGTAAGTTCATCACTTCTTCTCCTTTGATAATGACACGAATAGCCCGTACTCATAGGGAAACAATGAGGCAAGACTTCGCCGAGGCAGAGAGGCTCGACCCATCCCAGGAGGAAGGAACCTTGTCCAACATCGGGGAGGAGACAGCCGAAATGTCCCATAAAGCCGGAACATCACAAGCGCAGAGCCTAGAAAAATCTGAGGTGCTCTACAACGACGAGCTCGAGATCGAGGTGCCAAGGGACGAGAGCGTGCTCGAACCAGCCACCCTTCCAAATCTATCGACCATCGACTATGGCAAAGTCTCCACGTTCAACAGCATTATGGGTGAAACCCTGACAGCCACACTGATCTTCAAGTATCCCTTCCAAGGGATTACAGTATTCACCCACCCCGGCCGGACCAATCAGCCGAGCTCCCTCCAAAGGTTAGGGTGGCTATCTATGCGGATCAATTGGAGGCCGGGTTCAGAATGCCAACCACCAGGTTCTTCCAAGACTGCCTCAGATATTGGAGAGTGAGGATCACTCAGCTCATCCCAAATGCAGTCCGAGTCCTAGTTGGGTTTGAGATGCCATGCCGGCATCAGGAAATAGTCCCCACAGTCAATCTCTTCCGCCACTGTTATATCATCAAAAACAGTGGAAGTGAGAAGAGATGGTTCTACTTCGGGAACAGAGTCCTGAAATTAGTATTGGATGCTTCCTCTTCAATAAAGGAGTGGAAGCACAATTTTGTGTTCGTCCCGACCAAAGAATTCCCGAGGGGGTTTTGGTGAAGGCCCCTTACCTCGGCAAAAGAAACCTCTCCAGGGGACCTAGAAGAAGAAAACTTCCAGAAGCTGATGGGGTCGGGCCTTAAGATTAACAATTAGATATTCCCCGAGGCAATCCTAGTAGATGGCGGAATCAGCCAAGTTTTAATCAGCCCGAGTCATTCTCCCTTCTTCTTTATTAGGCTTAGGAAATCCTGTACATTCTCATTCATAACTTTGTTTTTATTTCAACTTGATTCTAAATAACCTCACTTTTCCTTTGTGCAGTGATGAGAGTGTCTGACCTTATCATTTCGGGGTTAGCCGTTGTGGCCAAGAGACAAACAAAACGGAAGGCCACAACCGGAACGTCTGTTCCACCGAAGAAGAAGACCACTGCGGCTAGCCACCCCACTCCAATAGTAATTCCGGGTGAGGCCTCTTGGACCTCGGCCATTCCGATGGGGGTGGCAACCCGAGGTGTGACAATAGCATCTCCGCCCCCGAGCCGAGGTGTAGCAATACTTCCCGACATCTCTGTCTCAGGGTCGTTCTTGTGAAACATCCATCACGTGCTGCCTTAGGAAGTCGGGAAGGATAAAAGACACTCCGGAGCACAATGGTGCCCGGAGTGGGATCTTAACGTGAACGACCGCTGCAAAGACCACAAGGTCGCTCACGAGCTCCTGGTGCATTCTGTCCTGCCAAGGGATCATACCTATGCCAGAAAGCTCACTCCTCCTGAACTAATGCAAAGCGCCTCGATGGCATGGACCTTTACCACGGCCCTCTTATCCGAGATGACTCAGCGCTACACCAATTTGCTCGAGCATTACCGGCCATCCTCCGAACTTTAGAAGAAGGTCTCCGAACTGGAAGAAAAGCTAAAGGCCACTGAGCAAGAACGCGACAAGGCTGTGGCCGAGTGGGAGCAAGCCAAAGCCACAAACAACTCCCTGAGAACGGCTCTTAAAGAAGAAAAAGAGAGGAGAGCCCAAGAAAAGCAGTCAACTCAGGAGGCAATAGAGAAGGCGGGTACTTCGGCCGTGGAGGCCTTTCGCAGATCCGAGACCTTCACTCGTGACCTCGGCGAGCTAACGCTGCCGAGTTTCATATTTGGATACACCTCGGCTGTCAACGATGCTGCACCTTTCCTTTCTACCGAACAGTTGGAGTCCCTCAAAGGTAAGTCCAACTTCAACGAAGACGCCAAGAAACTGTGCGACCGTGTGACTGAAGGCATCCAGGCTAGGAAAGACCTAACTGAAGTTCGGGAGGAATTTAATCAATGGTTATCTGAGTTCGACCCAGCTCAAGGGAGAAGACACAGATGTTGGAGGGATTGAGGGTGCTGAAAGTGTTGGAGGCGCCAAGGCAGGGAATGCTTAGGAGCATCCCTGACCTTTGGCATTTATGTAATCGGGCGCCGAGGCAATGACCTCGGCTTTTTTTGTAATCTCTTTTAAATCAATGACTTCTAACTTCTTTTTTACACTCAGTCTCTGTTTCTTCTCTTGTACATGTCCCCTTATTTTTTACTTAGGAGAAAATAATGCTAAGGAAAAGATAAATAACTTGAACGTGAGCAAACATAGGCAATACCAAGTAGCTTTTTGAATAAAAATATATTTTTCATGGATAATACAATTTGAGATTCTTAACATGCCAAGCTCAGGGTACTAGAGAATCAGCTCGATAAACCAGTTTACAATACCCATTCTGGCTAGACTCGATGACACGGTACGGTCCCTCCCATCTGGGAGCTAATTTGCCTTGAGATTCAGTTCGACTAACCGAGTTTTTTCGCAGAACTAAATCTTCCTGATTGAACCGAAGGTGCCTAATTCGGGCATTATGTAACTAGCCAAGATATTTTTGTACAACGCAACTTTGGCTGCTGCGGTGTCCTTCTTCTCCTCGGCGAAGTCGAGGTCTATTTTTCTTTCTTCTTCATTAATCTCTGCTGCAAAGGCTGCTATACGTGAGTTCGGGGTGATGAATTTAGCTGGTACCACTGCCTCGGACCCATAAGTTAGAGAGAATGGAGTTTCTTGTGTGGCGGATCTCGGGGTGGTACGGTAGGACCACAACACGCTAGAAAACTCGTCCACCCAAGACGACCCGACTTGATGTAACCTGGTTTTCAAGCCATGGAAAAGCGTATGATTAAAATTCTCAACTTGTCCATTGGCTTGGGGGTGTCCTACCAAGGTAAAATATTGTTTGATCTCGAGATTCTTGCACCACCCTTTGAAGGGGTTGTCTGCAAACTGCTTCCCATTATCCGAAATGACGACTCGGGGTAATCCGAAGCGGCAAACCACACTCTTCTAGAAGAACTTCTGGACAGCCAGATCGGTTATACTCTTTAGGGGTTCGATTTCGACCAATTTCGTGAAATAATCTATCGCCACCACCAAATAGGCATAATTACCAGTGACTCTAGGGAATGGGTCAATTATATCCGTTTTTCATTGTTCAAATGGCCATGGCGATGTGATGTGAACCATAAGATTGGTTGGCTGATGGTGCACAGGGGCGTGATGCTGGCAGGAGTGACAGCCAAAAACTAAGAGTTGGGCATCTCGCTGAATGGTAGGCCAAAAGTATCCAAATAGTAGGGTCTTCTTGACTAACATCCGATAACCGACATGGGCACCACAGAGTCCCTCATGTATGTCTTGAAGAATTCTCTCCCCGTCTTCCACCGTAACACACTGTAACCAGGGGCCGAGGTAAGGCCTTTTGTACAAGAGGTTGTCTCGGAGAGCGTACCGACTTGTTTTTTGCTGGAGCTTTCTAGGATCGCCTCGATCTTTGGGAAGTTCGCCCTGACCTAGGAACCGAACCAGCGAACTCATCAAGGTGTCCCCAAAATAAATGGGACACGTAATTTTTTCCAAGTAGCCCCGTTCGATTAAGATTTCGACAAGGATCGTTTTATTCAGAGTTGAGAAAGAAGTGGAAGCAAGCCAAGACAGCGCATCGGTCTGCTTATTCTGCGATCGAGTTATCGTTTGGATTTCGAAAGATTCGAAATGTGCAGTTAGTTGCTGGACTTTGGAGAGGTAACATTGCATGACTTCCTTTCTGGTTTCGTACTCTCCAAGCATCTGACACACGATGAGTTGGGAGTCACTATTGACCAGAATGTGCCGAACACCAAGTTTGTGAGCCAGTTGTAGGACGGCGATAATTGCTTCATACTTAGTTTCATTATTAGAGGCGATGAAATCAAACCAAAGTGCGTACGAACACAGCTCTCCTTGCGGGTCTTCAAGGAGCAAACTTGCTCCACTGTCCTCGCTATTAGATAAGCCGTTCACGTGTAGGATCCACCGTTGAGGCTTGACGGAGTCCGAGGTGGACTCCTTGACCTCGTTGAAGGTGAGCTCGGCTAGGAAGTCAGCAAGAGCCTGAGCTTTGATGGCCGTCCGGGGCTCGTAGGACAGATCGTATTCTCCCAGTTCGATGGCCTATTTGGTAAGATGCCCAGAAGTTTCGGGGTGCGATAAGATCTGCCTGAGGGGCTGATCTGTCCTTAAGCAGACGTGGTGAGTTAAAAAGTAAGGTTTCAACCTACGAGTTGCATGAATCAGGGCAAGCACAAGTTTCTCTGCTTGGGTGTATCTGATCTCGGGCCCTTGAAAGATCCGGCTAACATAATAGATTGGCATATGGATACCTTCCTCCCGTATCAGCACGGTGCTCACTGTTTCATCAGCGGCGGACAGGTACAGATATAACTTGTCCCCAGGCCGAGGTGAGATGAGCGTTGGGAAGTGGTGCAGATACTCTTTCATTTGTTCAAGGGCCTGTTGGCACTCTTCTGTCCAGGAGAACTTATCAGCCTTTTTCAACACTTTGAAGAAGGGCAGTGCTTTAGCAGCAGACTGCGACAAGAACCGGTTTAGAGTAGTCAATCACCCTGTTAGCCTTTGCACATCTCGGGTACACCAAGGTGATGACATTTCTTGTATTGATTTCACCTTATCAGGATTTGTTTCTATACTCCGTCGTGACACGAAATATCCCAATAATTTTTTCGAAGTAACCCCGAACACGCATTTCTTGGGGTTCAGCATCATTCGAGTATTACGGAGGATTTCGAGGACCTCTTTCAAGTCGGATAAGAAGGTCGAGATCTTCTTGCTCTTCAGGAGGATGTCGTCCATGTATGTTTCAACATTTCGGCCTATTTGAGATTTGAAAATTCGGTTAACCAAACGCTGATACGTGGCCCCAGCATTCTTTAATCCAAAGGGCATGGTGGTATAACAATACACACCTTGATCTGTGAAGAAGGCCGTCTTCTCCTGGTTCTCCTCGCTCATCCCGATATGATGATATCCTTTAAAGGCATCAAGGAAGCAGAGGACTTCATATCCCAATGTCAAGTCCACTAAGGCGTCGACTCTTGACAATGGGTAACAATCTTTGGGGCAAACCTTGTTCAGGTCGGTGAAATCTACACACATCCTCCATGCCCCAGTATCCTTCTTGACCATGATAGGGTTGGATAACCAGGTTGGATATTGAACTTCCCTGATCATCTTCGCCGGCAAGAGTTTATCCCCTTTTTCGCCAACGGCTTGATTACGCTCTGGGCCGAAGTGCCTTCTTTTTTACTTAACTGGATGTCCATGAGGGTCCACGTTCAACTCGTGTAACATGAGATGGTGCGGCACTCCCTTAACCTCCTCGACAGCCCAAGCGAAAACGTCCCGATACTCTTTAAGAAGGTCTACCATCTGCCCTTTGAGAGAGTCGGGCAAGTGGATGCTGACGCGGACTGTCTGGTCGGGTTTCGTGGGGTTTAAAAAGATATCCTCTACCTCATTCCTAGTCTCTAGTCTCTTCGGCTCCCCGATCTACTGAGAATCAATACAATTGATTGAAAGGATATTTGACCTCCTTTCAGCCCTGGGTTCAGAAGTTCAGGTAGACGCGACCTGCAGGGTGGGGAGGTAACATTCTCGCGCTGCACAAACATCACTACTCACCTCGGTGACGCCGCCGGAGTCAAAAATTTGAAGATCAAATGGTACGTGGAATATACTGCCAGTAAAGCAGTGAGCGTAGGTCGGCCCATGAGTAGGTTGTAAGGAAAGTCAGCTTTAACCATGACAAAGTTGATGGGGATGGTACGACAGTGGGGGTGACGTCCTACAATCACCATTAGCGTGATCATCCCTTCAGAATGCACCACGTGTCCCCCGAACCCTACAATGGGGGTTCTAACGGGGTTCAACTGCTCCTTGGTCAACTTCAGGCTCTCGAAAGTACGAAAATACATGACATCAATCGAACTCCCTGGATCGACATATACCTTCTTGACAATGTAATTGTTTGTGAGCACCTCTATCACTAGGGTCTCATGACTGATAGAAGCGACAGGAACAGGATCACTGGGACCGTAAGTGATTGCTTCGGATAGGCGAGAGCTCGACTTGGTTTGATCTAGATTAGCCTGTCTATAGATCCTCTTCGGGAGTTTTGACTATTCCCTTCCGTCGTACCTCCAACTATGGTATTAATGACCACAACTATGTTTGACCCGTAACCTGGTCCACCACCAGGGGATCCCTCTCTGGGAGGCCTCCTCGGCTCCCTAGGATCTTGAGGGGTCGACAGCTACTCCTCGACCCCCCGTCTCCTTTCCGACGTTGTTCATTTCGATGGTCACGACGGGTGTCATTCCTGTTCCGTTCTCCGTCTCAATGAACGAACTGCTTCAGATACCCTCACTTGATTAACCTTTCAATGTCTTTCTTCAAATCATTGCAATCTTCGATTTCGTGTCCAATATCCCGATGATAAGCACAGTAGAGATTGGAGTTTCTTTTTTTCCTCCTTCAGGCCATCCTTGGGGGAGCACACCCGAGGTGATTCTGCTCCATGACAGCGAGGATATGAGATCGGTTGGTGTTTAGCGGAGTTAGCACGAAATCAGGGACGGATAACTTTCCCTTGGCTATCCTATCAAACACACTTTGGCGATCTCAGTTGGGGATTTGGAATCCGCCACTGATGCCAGGCTCATTTTGGCTTGATTCCTTCTTACTTCAGGAATCAGTTCCCGAGCAAGCTACCTGAGTTTCTCTTTTCATTCGGTTCAGGTCTTCGGCTTGTATATCTTTTTCGACCTTTTGTTAGAGTTTCCGAAGTGTTCAGGGGTATTTCTTGTGCACCCCGATATTGAATGCTCCGACTATGAGCCCATTTGTGAAAGCGGCTATGGTTACCTGCTCATTAGGATCAGGTATTTTCACACTTTCATCTTGAAACATCTGCACATAAGAGTGGAGGGACTCCCCCGAGTTCTGCTGTATATTTAGCAAGTAAGTCGAGATCTTTGTCGTTGGCCTACAAGATACAAATCGGTGGAGGAATTTGTCCACCAACTCTCCCAGGGTAGATATGCTCCTAGGTTTCAGACTCTAGAATCATTTTCGAACAGGCCCCTGCAGGAATACGGGGAAGGCCCGGCAAATATCCGGATCGGAAATACAGTATAGTCGAAAAGTGCAGATGAAGGTGTGAAGGTGATCCTCAGGGTCACCTCGACCATCATAAGACGGTATGGTTGGAAGTTTGAAGTTTGGGGGGAGCCTTTCCTCATTGATGTCATTCGTGAAAGGTGGAGCCCTCATATAATCCACTTCTAGTCTTCCGGGGTGCCGAGGTTCTTCCTCGACTCGTTTTTCCAGTAGATCTCGTGAGAATGCCTTGGAGATGGAGGCAATCCTAAAGGTGGTCTTGGATGAGACTCGCTTTGGAGTGCTCTTGATAGAGTGTCTCCCCTCGGATTCTTCGTCAGATGGGAGTTTGGGAGATTTATCTGACTTTCTCTTAGAGGATTCGGCCTTTTACTTGCCCTGTCTCTTGAAGTACCTCCCTAATTCTTTGAAAATATTAGGGTTCTCAGCTACAAACTCAGCCATTCGGGTCATGGCTTCCCTGTTTGCAGGCTGAGTCCCTGGGGACCCTTGTCCTTCAGAAACATTTTCTTGTTGAGCTGCAACACTTGCTCAGTTCCAATGGTGAGAACCTTCCTGCTCCTAGAACGCGTGGGTTTCATTCTTTGATGTCTTCGGGTTCCCACAGACAGCGCCAATTGAAGAGGTGATTTCTAACTAGACAAGTTGCCTCGGATAGCTGGAGTAAACTCTTGCTCAAAGAAGTAACTACACCAGGATCACCTGCTTGGATTGTTAAGAAGGGGCTAGGTCCCCCGATTTTTCTCCGAAGATTAAGTTAGTTCTGGATAATGTACTAGTGTGGGAACAATTCTAGAGAGATTAGGCTTTTACCAGAGATTCGTCCCCTTTCCCAGTGGGAGATTCTGCTATTTATAGGGGACAATTTGGAGGGAAGAATCGTGGGGTCCAGGTCCCTAAAAATCTGATTAAGACAGCATATCACCTTGACTTGACCACTCTGGACAGTGGACAGTGTGTGTCAGAGATCCCATCCGCTATTATTCGGTTGTCAGACCCTTAGGCAGCCCCTCGGTGGGGGCGTGAATCATAACATTTTCCCGAGGTGACAACGGATGGCAGGCTAACTTCGGTCATCGATATCTGAGTTTGGGCCGAAGTGATTATGACGGGTGGAGGCCCTTCATTCCGGGCATGAATGTGGTCTCGGTTTATCCGAGACGAAATGACCATCCTCAGAAATAACTTTAAATTAGTTAAACTTTGTAAAAATTGACTTGCAAAATATGACATATTGGATGGAATGAAAGGATTTGTATAAAGCAAGTGTTAGGTAAAAAATAGAGGATGGCCTTGTTTGGAAGACAAGTTTTTTGCCAAATTTGTCTGCTATAAGTTTTTTAAAAACTTTAGTTACAGTAATCTCAAAAAAATTTTCAAAATTTTTAAACTATACATTTCAAAATATTAAAAAAAAAACACACTTCAAAAATTTTTTAAAAACTTCTACAGTAAGGTATAGTAAAATTTTAGATAAATACTCAAAAAACTCACTTGTCAAACGGGTATTTAATTCCGCTGACTTGGCCACCTTGCATTAATAGCCAAAATTCATGCTACCAAACATCAAAGAATTCTATAAAACGAGTGGCCAGTAAAATATAGAGAAAAATTATTCCACTGATGAAGCCAGACTAATTTGATTAAAAATGAAAAGAAAAGTCAAGGTACTTGGGCAAAAAACAAAAGGTGCATTTGGATTGAAATGTTTTGAAATAAAATAATTTATTTCATAAATTCCAATCATTTTTTTATTTTTCCAATCAACTTTTTATTTCACATATATCATATCACAAAAAGTACTATAATAATTATTTCAAAAAAATCATTCAAATAAACTCTTATCCAAACAAACCAAAAAAGATCCAGTTGGCCTTCGCTGTCCTGCAAAAAGAATGATGCGATTGCATGATTAAGGTGGAAGTCAAGATGTCCGCGAACCATCGTGACGCAAGAGGGATAGGAACGAAGCAATTGTCCCGTAGGTTTATGGCTAAGATTTAATAAAAAAAAAGTACAATCTAGATTTTGTTTTATATCTTATATTTCATGTTATACGTAGAATTCATAAAATTTTATTTTATAATTACACATAATTAAAAATAAATTATATCATGTGCATGTAAAGAGAATTACGTCATGTGTAATTTACATAAAATCGGTTCGTATGCTTTTCGTGGTAATCGTTTGAGCCCCGTGTCCCATGGTGACTATTGGGTCAGATCCGTGCGAGGAATTTGATGTTCGCACTGTGGCAAATGATCATTTGTGTTGACTACATTAGAGAAAATAGAAATGTAAAACCACTTGTAGGATTTAATTGAACTGAAAGTTTTGAAACTCTTGTAGGACACTTTCTGGCTTTAGGTTCATTTTCTTTTCTTTTTCGTTTCTCCCTACAGCAGCAGAATTCTTAACAATTGGTGTGCCTCTGAGGAACAAGAGTCTACTTTTGAAGTAGGGCTTGATCCCAAGTTATAAATTCAATCTCCTTCTAGGCAATATTGCCATTGATTTGACTTCCATTTTTATGCTAGCATCATTGATCTTTTCTTTTCAAATTCTACAATTTTTTGGGAGGGAATAGCTTCAAATCTACGTTAGTCCTGGTCTGTGTCATTTCATTACAATATGCTCCTGTATACCAAAGAAAATGATTAACAATATAAATAGGTTAAAGCAAAATAATAAAGCGTTTGACAAACAACTGTCTAATGGACACTTACTAAGAGTTTTTAATTTTTATAAAAGTATGGTTAATTTAAAAAATTATCCCAATATAAGTATGTAATACATATAAGAGTTTACATTCACAAAAGGTTTATTAATACCAATCATTCACATATATGTATGCGTGTGACAAAGATCATTTTGCATTTCCTATTCTTTTGGCATTCGTCGATTTGGTCATTTTGGCTTTTCTTATGTGTTGATTATTACAGTATTTTTTTTCAAAAAATTATCTCAAATAACCTACTATCCAAAATGAGAATACATTTGGTCAAAATGAGAAACACTACTGACAAGGTTTGCTTTCATTGAAATTTTTAGGACTAAATGTGCAACTCTTGCGATACAGAAAATCATTGCCCAAGACATTTTAAGTCGGATGTCACTCAGGCTTAGTTTGTGGTAGTTTAGGAACTTAATTGAACCAAAAAACTTAAGTACATATTGTTTTAACATAAAAAACTAAAGAATAGAGAAATATAATCCAAATCAGCTCTTCCAATTTTTGTAGGTTATGGTGAATGCTAGGAATCCAAATCATAAACATCAATATATATATATAGAGCATAAGATGATAAATTTTGAAAGCAAGAAGATTTTCCTTCCGAGCTGATTTTAGCACTCAAAAGTCAAAATATGCACCAGAAATTGCTCTCTCTCAGACGATAAAGATAAAAGAAAATTGTAGCATGCCCATACCACCCTCTATGATGGGCTGTTCTGGTGGTATGTTATTGTTCTTAATTAGTACATGAGAATGTGAAAGGAACGTAAATCTTGAATTATAGGACAAAAGACTACGTTAATTATCGGGGATAATTTCAGAAACCTCCCTGGAGGTTTTTAACAATTTTATTTAGCTCTCTCGAAGTTTTAAAAATTACACATACCTCCCTTATCATTTAAAATGATAATACTACCCTTAAATATTTTAATGAAATTTTCTTGTTTGGTATGTTTATTCTTAGAATAACTTTTAAAATTATTTTTTCATTCTTCATCCTTCTTATTACTTTTTTTTAAAATTTTTTGCCAATAAAACTGTAAAACTGTCACTATTGCCTCTAGATTCTATTGTAAGCAAACATCGAACTAGTAATTTTTTTATGAGTTAAATTATGTGCAATCCAATGTTTTTGATGATCTTTGTTTTCCAATTTTTGATATTAAAATTAACAATAAATCAAAAAAATGACCCAAAACCACTATTAAATTATGATAATCTCATTACTTGAAAAATTCATAAATTTTGAATGAATTATTTTAATATTTTCTTTTATATCTTATAAATCTAAATTCAGAATAAACTACTATCAAAAGTATCCTATCATAGTGATAAAATTATTATTATATTTGTTTATCAAATAGTAGTTATGGAATGAAAATTTTGGCACATTTTTCTTATAATTATTCTAGACAATCTTATAATTGTATAGAAAAATAAATTAAAACTCATTACACAAGGGTATTATTGAGTATTCATTTAAAAATTTGACCAAATCAATATTATTTTAATGTTTTGTTACTAAAACTATCAAATCAAGGGAAGTAGGCGTAATTTTTCAAATCTCAGAAGAGCTTAGTGAAATTTTTAGGCTTATGAAATTATCCCTACTTATTGGGAAAATGATGCTCCCCCCATCCCCAAACCACCCCCCCCCCCCAAATGGACACTTTATCCACTCGGGAATATTCTATTTGGTGTTTTACTGCAAAAAAAAAAAAAATGTTGACATGACAGAAGTTCTGTTTGAAAAACTGCAAAAAAATCGAATTATATTTGTTAACAAGTATACTCTTTTTGTCATTGATAACTAACGGTCATCTGTTTGTAAGAGTAGTCAACTAGTCTGACTCTTGCCGGAATTAGTAATTTCAGACTAGGGTCCAGCATGTAACAAAATGGTTTGGATCAGGGTCGGCTATATCCGAATTTTAAATCAGTTGCTAGCAATTATAGTGAATCAGCTGATTCTTCCTAGGTGAAGGCTGTAGCCTTTACACCTTTTTATCTGTGTTTACCCCAAATTGTACTGTTGATTAGATTTTACCTTTTAGATTCAGCAATAATTATTCCTCATTGAATTTTTATTTATTTATTTATCACTAAAATGATAAGTTAGCATTTGTCCTTGTACGTTTGACCCTTGAAATACTCATTATTACAACAATGGACCCTATGCACTTGCAAGATTTTGCCATCAGGTTTGTTTGGACAGAGGATTATTTGTCAAAATTTATTTGTTTATATCACCATTATAATTTTCAACACACCTTTTTATCTACCTTTTTATTTCACATACATCACATCACAAAAAGTGCTACAGTAAAAATATCTTAAATAATTTATAATCCAAACAGAGCCGAGTATTGTTGTGTTGTACTAAATTTTTGTTTTCGGGGTATTTTATTAATAAGTATACATTGTCATATTCTACATGCGTATGTTATGTGAGCACTTGCACTATATACTGAGCTAGATAAAATCATGGATGAAAATAACTTGTCCTATTATTTGATGAAAATTGATTAATTTTTTCAAGGTATATCTAAATATTTCAGGTGTCATATTTTGGAAATGTAAAATTAATTAGAGAAAATAAATAAATATAAGAAAGGGTTGGTAATATTAAATAGAAAAAGTATATAAATATAAGAAAATATAATAATTATTAATATGTATATAATAATGACAGATTAAATGAATTTTAGGTGTATTAACCAGTGTCAATTGCACGAAATTTGTAAGCACCAAACTTCCGCTAATGTCTCTCCTGGTGGGATAGGGGTTTTTACAAATTTTATCACTTCGAGGGACACAGAGATTTACTGCTATAAATTTGTTAGGAAGTGGTCAATTTCAAATTGTTGGCTATGTTTGGATTGTATTTTTTTGAAATTTTTTATAAAAAAATCATTATAATAATTTAATATATGTGAAATAAAAAAATAATTAAAAAATATGTTCACGAAAACGTTACAATTTTTCTTTTCAAACAATCGACTTCTTGAAAAATTGCTTTTCAAACAAAACCTTAGGTCATGCTTGGATTGTTTGTTTCCGTCGGAAAATATTGTCGTTTTCCGTGATCACATTTCCCTTTCACCTTTTTCTCTCACATATATCAAATCGCTACAATAATTTTTCTATGAAAAATGACGGAAAATGCAATTCAAACACAACCTTATCATTTATGTACTAGACTTCTTGTTTGAATTCAAACCAGCACGACTTGTTTGAATTCCACTGTTGTTGGGCCAACTGGCGTGGTCTCAATATACAAATAAAAATACTACTCTTTTTTTTTATTAGTAACGATACATTTATATAACCTACTCTATTCTAATCTAGGGGGAGGGTGAGCCTAAGAAGGCTGTGATAGAGGCTAGTAGATATACAGACCCAACTAGATTAAGAGAGTGCTATGACACAATTAAGGGAGTGCTATGATATAAGATGAGGTTTAAACCCTCAACTTACAGTCGAAGAAGTGATTTAAGTCCCTTCGCGATGGCCACTGAGCCATTGGCCAGTGGTTAAATAAAAATACTGGGCCTGTTTGGAAGCTAGTTTTTTGACCAAGTTTTTTACCTACAAGTTTTTTAACAACTTTTGCTACAGGAACCCCAAAAAACCTTCTCAAAGTTTTTTACCTACACACTTCAAAATACCCAAAACACACACAAAAAAAATTCAACACAAAAAAAAAATTCCCTTCCCTTTTTTTCTTCTTCCACCCCCATCCCAACCCGCCACCACCGCCGGTGTCGACCACCACCGCCGTTTCGTCCCCCATCGTGCGGAGATGCGCATGGCTTGTTGATGGCTATGGAGAAGGCGCACGCTGGGAAAAGAGCAAGGGGGAGGGGGTCGGGCTGGGGAAAGGGTAGAGGGGGTGGCGGGGGAGGGGGTCGCTGGCAGAGAGGGGTGGCGGGGAGAGGGGGTCGCGCTGGGGCAGGGGTGGCGGGGGAAGGGGTCGCGGCAGGGGGGTGGCGGGGGGAAGGGTCATCAAGTTGGGGAAAGGGCAGGGGGAGTGGCAGGAGGAGGGGTGGCGGGCAGAGGGGGGTGGCGGGCAGAGGGGAGGAGAACGGGAAAGGGTGGAGAGGGGTGGCGGGAGAGGGGGTTGGTGCTGGGAGGGAACGGGGAGGCTACACAAAACGAAGAAGAAGAAAAAGGAAGAAGAAGAGAAGGGAGAAAAGAAAAGAAAAAGGAAAGAAAGAAAAAGAAAGAGAAAGAGAAAGAGAAAAAGAAAGAAAAAAAAAGAAAAGGAATCAAAAAAAAATTTCATTTTACAAAAACTCCTACAAAATTTTTCACCTTACAAAAACTTCTACAAAAAAAATTTTCACCTTACAAAAACTTCTACAAAATTTTTTCAAAAACTTCTACAGTGCACTACAGTAAAGTTTTAGACAAACTCCCAAAAAACTCAGGTTCCAAACAGGCCCACTATTCCACTAGACTTCTTGTGGGGCAGCCCATTAAATTCGTTGAAAAATTATTGTCCTTTTTGTAATCCTAGTTCCTTTTCTGTCATCTCAGTGCAGTATAGACAGAGTATCCTATGCTACTTTGTCTAGCTCATCTTGGTGGAGCAACTAGAGTTCCAGGGGTCGGTGCCTCGGAATCTACTGTGTCTCTGACTGCCTGACTGGCATGTGGGCTTGCCTGCCTGTTCAATGGTGAACTTATCGAAACTTTTGAATCCGAGGACTCCAAACCAGCACGACTTGTTTGAATTCCACTTTTATTGGGTCAACCGGCGTGGTCCCAATATACAAATAAAAATACAACTAGGAAGCCCTGAAGATGCTGTGAGAGCAACCGGAACCCTAACAGGCCAGCTAATGCAAGAAGATGTTTCACTGCATGGAAGGCATTATTGAATTATTAAGAAACCAACCATGACTGAACCAATAAGCAAACTATCTACTTATCACTCTTTCAATCATGACAGAAGATTATTTATTAAAATTTATTTACTTGTATCATTAATATATTTTTTAATTACATTTTTATTTCACATACATCATATAAAAAAAAAGTGTTACAATATTTTTTTTCAAAATTATCCCAAATAATTTACTATCCAAAACTATCCTCCATTAAGTTCTTTGGTATTGGGAACGGAATTTCATCTTAACAAGAAAAAAGAAGCTTCACAAAGTAAAGGAAATAAAAAATAATAATAACAATCAAACCCAAAAAAACACACACACAGAGAACAGGTTACATCTCAAACCACCAGTGCAAAGCCAACTTAAGAGCAATAAAATTTACATAAGATTAATTCCTCTGAAAGTGTCCTCAGCAATGGAGCAACGGCTGTTCAATTCTTCGACAATGGAAAACTTTCGGTCTTTTTGATAGCAAACTTTATCCTGGGCGATGCAAATACTAGTGTTATGTCTCTTATAGAAAATAAGAAAGAAAGTATATCATTTTAGGTTTTTCTAGCGGGATCCCTCCACATAATTACATTTAAATCAAATTAAACTATTATGTGAATGCGCACAAATTAACAATTATTATGTGAATAAACAAATTAACAATTGTTATCCTCCATTGTATTTATACACTAATCTAAATGAATTTTTTTCCACAAAAAAAAAAATTGCATTTCATGTGTTGGTTTATACTAGGGCTGCAAACGAGTCGAGTCGAGTCGAGATTTGAGCTAATCGAGTCGAGTCTCGACTAAATTTTACCAAGCTCGAGTTCGAGTTCGAACTCGACGAGCCGGCAATTTTCAAACTCAAGCTCGAACTCGAAAAAAATAAAAAATAATTATTTTATTTTTTAAAAAATAAATAAAATAATATTTTTTTTCTTAATAAATAATAAAATATTAAGAATATATACATAATTTTACTATGAAAATAAAAAATAAAAAATATATATAATATACGTAATTTTATTATTAAATAATATATATATATATAATATATATATATATATATATATATATATATATATATATACTCAAGCTCGCGAGTCGGCTCGCGAGCTAACGAGCTTAATATTCTGAGTTCGAGTTCGAGTTCGACTCGATCCGGCTCGAACTCGACTCGAGCTTTAATATCGAGCTTGACTCGAGCCGCTCGCGAGCAGTTCGATTCGTTTGTAGCCCTAGTTTACACCTTATTCGCACCTTATTTACATACACTAACTTACTTGTATTATCAATAAATTTTTTAACAGTCTTTTCATTTCAAATACATCATATTAAAAAAATGTTATAATAATTTTTTTAAAAAAAATATTCCAAATAATCGTTTGTCCTCGTAAACAGGATCCTATTTATTTTTGTACGCCACCACCCCCGCCCCGGGCGCGCCCGCGCCCGTGCCGGGGTTCTCGGCGGATATTATTCCCGACTCCGCCACCATAAAATCTGAGTCAAGCATGTTACATTACTGACAAACAAAAGGTCCTCGTAAGAAGGATCATATTTATTTTTGTATGCCACCATCCCCGCCCCTGGGTGCGCCCGCGCCAGGGTTCTCGGCGGATATTAATCCCGACTCCGCCACCATAAAATCTGAGTCAAGCATGTTACATTACTGACAAACAAAAGGTCCTCGTAAGAAGGATCCTATTTATTTTTGCACGCCACCACCCCCGCCCCCGGGTGCGCCCGTTCCGGGGTTCTCGGCGGATATTAATCCTGACTCCGGCACCATAAAATCGGAGTCAAGCATGTTACATTACTGACAAACAAAAGGTATCTTTCACAAGGGAGTGGAGGTTGAATAAAATACCCTTGTTGAATTGCCCGAGTCTAAGGTCAAGGAAAATAGGATGGTGAGGGTGACAGTCCGTGACTTGCCACAAAGTTGCACGGACAAATCATCATCGCTATTTTTTAACTAGGAAATTGGCAACTAACACCACCTGTATATTCAATTTTATCATTCTCTATTTTTTACTCAACACCTCTGTGCCCTCCATCTGTCCTAGAATTCTATATTATCAAGACTAATCTCTCCGTGGACGACAACACCATTCATGTCTATTATGTATCCCACATCATCTACTAAATATTTCTTTTTTCTCAGCGATGTTCTTTTTCAGAACTTCGACAATTTATTTAGCCCCCTAAAAAATTGATGCACAATTCAATGAGCAAAAGAAATAATAACTTGCATAATTCAATCAGCAAAAGAAAGCAAAACTATTCATAGAAGTTTCACAGACGTCTGAAACCGTTTGAATTTTGTTGAGATCTTGAATGAAAATTTTTCCAAGGGAAAGACACAAATTAGATAACTCAAAACCATTTGAATTAATCTTTTATGTACTTATGGTGTATATAGTGTCAGATTTAGATGTATGATCCCTAATCCAAATTTGAATTAGAAATCCTTGTTTTACATATGTATCACACATTTTATCATAATAATATATTTATTATTAGTGCATATAAGATTTATTCAAATCATTTACTTTAAGAGTAGTAGTACGATGACGGATGCTGTGAGATTAAATCTCACAGACGTCTTCCCAACCGGTTAACGCTAAAAATTTGGTATTGAAATATTCTTTTTCTTAACGAAATGAATACAAAGGACCAAAAAAAAAAAAAAAAAACAACAACAACAATAGTTGCATCCATCAATATCGCTGCAACAATAATTCCGTTGTAGCCTAGCCTACAGCCAGACCTGACTACAACACTTTCTAAACATCTAACGATCACCAATATAACTCCAAGTCCAGTAATTTTTTTGATTCTCAACTCCTCTCAAACTATAGATCCCAAATTTCAACTCAAATTAATAAATTCTCTGGCCATCAACCCATAATAAATTGACATCCAACGAATTTCATGTCAATCATTTCACTTTAGCAGCGAGTCTAAAATTAAATAATGGACTTATGAGTGTGCCCCGAAAATGGATCGCAAATAGGAATGTTTTGCACTAATAATATACATATTATTATGATAAAATGTGTGATACATATGTAAAACAAGGATTTCTAATTCAAATTTGGATTAGGGATCATACATCTAAATCTGACACTATATACACCATAAGTACATAAAAGATTAATTCAAACGGTTTTGAGTTATCTAATTTGTGTCTTTCCCTTGGAAAAATTTTCATTCAAGATCTCAACAAAATTACACAATTTTGCCTTAAAAGAAAATTATCTCATTCAAAAATCAGGAAAGGTTACAGGTCTAGTCGTGTTGTTGTAAATTGCTTATCAACAAGTTTGTCTTCATTTGTTATATTTGAACATTAATTGCAAATATAAACGAGTAACTAAGCGAAGCTTGAGTAGTTAAGTCGAGAGCTCGGGTAATTCGCATGCTTCTTTTTGTGTTTTCTAAGACGTAATGTATTGTATATGCGGGTATTTTGGTTTAGACACCTTAAAGGTTTGGGAAAAACGGTATCAGGCCACGAATTTTTTTTTTTTCGCAACGGTAACATTTCTATAATCTAATCCGATTATGAATGTTGATGAAACAAGGAATAGATGCCATGAGATAAGTTCTCCACCAAATCTTGCTTTTGATCGATTATAAAAACCTGTTCTCTTTCACATTATTTCCGATCCATCGTCTATGGAATCTGATCTTTCACAACATCTACTTCCCACCTAAAGACATGTGCCAAAAGAATAGGAAATGCAAAATGGAAAGCAATTTTTACGTTTTTGTAATTATAATTTTTAATTGTCTTTTTATCTCACATATATTAAATTATCACAATAATTTTTCTAAAAAAAAATTCAGAAAAATGCAATCCAAATAGGGCTTTGTCATCGTTTATGCCAAAGAAAATAAATTCATTACATTATGCAGGATGGCAACGGCCGGCTGTATCTTTTTTGTTTTTTGACGAGGCACCTTGACTTTTCCTTTCATTTTTTTTTCTTTTTTAATCAAATTAGTCTGGCTTCATCAGTGGAATCATTTTTCTCTGTATTTTACGGTCCACTTGCTCTTTGATCTGAATAGATATTATGTTTTGGTTATTAACGGAGGGTGGCTAAGTCAATGGAATTAAATCTCCTCCACTTGTATAATACAATCCTTACATCCCATCCAACATGTCATATTTTGCGAGCCAATCTATACAAAGTTTAACTGATTTAAATTCGTTTCAAATTTGTCAAACTCTAAATCTGACAAGAATCATGTTTCGTCTTTTGCTCTAAAAACAGAACCAGTGGTTGTGCATGCAGTTTGTCAAACTTAGGGATGTAATCGAGACAAACTCATTGACATTGCGGAAAGCTCAGGCAAAAGTTCGACTCAGGCTCATTGTTGATTTTGTTCGGTTGAGTATTTATCGAATTTTATCAAGTAGATTTTCTATTCTATGCCTACTCCCAATCTATATTAGGGAGGGGGTGCATACTATACTTTTTGCTATTTTAAGTTAGAAAATTTTTGTACATTTTTGGATTGCTATGCACATTTCTACAAAAGATCGGTGGTCTAACTGGGAAGTTTATAGATACCGAGTAACTTCTACATTTCAATGATCTTATGCACTTAATGATTTTATAATCTCATACTTGTTAGATCATTATAAGTATTTTGTGATCTTATTCATAACAAAATTCTACAGATTAACTCATAGATCTACCTGTTACTTCAACCTCTGCATTTTTCACACCAAAAGATAGGGACTCTGTAATCTTATTAAATTGAATAATTAGATAAGAAGGAAAAAGAAAGTACAACGTAGAGAGTCAAGGAAGATGTGCAAAAAATGTTATTTCACTTTTACAAAAGCGGAGGTGATCTTCAGATTTCAATCATGCGACAACAAATTACAAGGATAGCTTCAGTAACCGGAAAGGGGAAAATAAAAACACACAACATTGCTCCATGATATACTACTGAATAACTTCACTTCTGAAGAAACTTACTTCTGGAGATTTGACCTTACACCTGAAGTACAGAGCATACTGTCTGTATCACAGTAAGAACGAGCAGTGTAATGGCAGCAATAACAGAGATGATAGACCACGGACTGCCAAAATAATCGTTGCATAGCATTGTATACCACACAGCGAACTTTCTCACCAACTTGTGCACCCAGTCTCTGCTGTATTCATTCAGTCGATCGCAGAGGTTAGCAAAGTAAAACTCCTTTGGATCTGTTACAATCTCTTTGTAGAGATTGTTGAAAACATCTGCCACCTGTTTCACTGCTTTCAAGTTCATTCACAATGATTTTATGTTTAATGAGTAGATCAACATCTTTGGGGGTGTCTATCAAGTTATCCATCAGAATAACATAGCTTGTTATGTCCTTGGATTGATAGCCACACTGTTCAAAGGCTATCAGATTCCGGTAAAAAGTCTCTGTGAAATCATTTACAGTGAGCTGTGGAATTGATAACTCCCCCTTCTCATCAAAGAATACATCAAATAAACATTTTTCTGCTTTATGACTGAACTTTACTCCCGCTGCTCGCAACTTAGTTGCAGTCGCACATTTGCCAAATTCCACTTTCTTTCCTACTTCTCGTTTAGCATTTCGATCTGATGGCCTGTGAAGCACTGCTAGGAACTCAACCAGATGCTTTGCACGAGGAAATGTATGGTCCATCTTCGACTCTAGTTTCCTGGTGTTCCCTACATCCTTTAAGTACTCAAAAGCCAGTTTATCGAAAGATGGCGGCTCATCAGAGTCATTATCCAAAAACTTGCTCAGTTTTCGCGAAACAAAACCATTATACATTGTAGTAATGAACCTCATAGGAAGTTGGTTTTCTAAAAGCAGCAAATCGTGCATTACATCACTTGACATCCAACGATTTTCAAATATCATATCACCCATCTCTCTCATTTCAGGAAAGTAGTTCTTTAAGAAGAGCTCAATGATAAAAATACCATCAAACAAAATCACTTCTAATAATTTCGAGAGATTTCGGATGTAGGTATCTTCATAACAACCACATACATTCTTCCACTGACTATGGGCATATTCTGCCAAAAGTTCTAGTGGAATTTTAAAAGTGTGTAGGAAATTGTTTAGATACTTTAATTTGTATTCTTCCATGGCTTTCAACTGGGCATCACCATGGTGAAGGGGACCAATCGAGATTAACCGAGGCGTATAGGCTTCTTCATTTTTCCTCCTTTGTTTCTCAGGAACTCTATAGATACAAACTGTACCATAATTAAGAGGATCTGAAGCTAGCATGGATAACTTATCGTTGATCAAGGATGCCAAATGTATTGCACTTGCAGAGTAGTGTGTGTACCTTGGTAATTCTACTTGCCCATGGGGGTTAGGCTTGGAAGTATTCACACTGATTTTGACCTCACTTCCAGGATCAACAACAATTACAACTTTTTCTTGATCTTCCATTCCAGTCAGTTGGTGAAACCTGACTTTGTTCTTGACCAGTCCTTTCTCTGTTGACAAGTAGAAGAAAACTCATGTTTGTTGGTTTTGACCTTGGAACCGGCAAGAAGAAATCATAAGAAAAAGTAAGAAAAGTACATATATATGTTTGTTGAATGCTCAAAATAAGGCAATAAGGCAAGAAGAAAGTAATGGGGAGCCAATTGTTACTTTTTCAGCCAATAGGATTTTCTTTAAACTGGGAGGGAAAATTAAAAAAAAAAAAAAAAAAACAGCAAAGCTTTCTTTTGTTTTCCGTTTTGACTGCAACAAGAGGTGTGAGCAAAATATTCATCTTGTGCCTTATGTTCTATTATACAGGATAGTGAAATTTTCATTATATAGTACGTTAGGAAGAAAATTGGAAGGTTGTAGAACAAGGATCAGAAGGGAATTTTGTGTGTTAATGACTGGAGAGACTTTCATTCATGGCAGCAGGCTTAATATAAAGTTCTAAGATAAAACTTTCCTCTATATGAGCAGGCTTAATATAAAGTTCTAAGATAAAACTTTCCTCTATATGAGGCTTTCAGGGATGGTGATGGAAGGAGGTACATGTGTGATTGTCCATGGTAGCATAATTTCCTTAGTAGAAACAAGCAATAACACATTAAAGCCAGAATCAAAGCAGAGTTATGCAATTAATAGAAGTATTATCTAAATGAACAGAACCAGACGAAACTTTATGGATATATATTTGCATATTACCAGTAATTGCTACCCTAACTGAAGATAGGAACTGAAAGTCATGTACCCCTGAAGAAAACGGATCCACAAATTATCTGTTACTCCCATTGAAATCCATTTCAACAACTACATAATTACCCCTTTATTTCATCAGTAACAAGTACTAAGACATAAGAGTGAAGGACGAAGACTACCTCAAAAGAGAAAACGGAGCAGATGGTTAAATCTCAAGAATAGGCAAGATGTGAGAAAGCTACCACACTTGACTTTGCACTTTCTTAAGTGCGGAATTGGAGTTGGAACTTCTGTCCTGCGACACCCTTGTCTACAATCAACATATCTACACTATTGAAAAACCGGTGAGTGTTGACAAATGAACAGTGCAATGTGGTCTCCGCTGGTTATTCTGCCTTTGTGTCAATTTTTTTTTTTTTTCATTTAGGGAGTGTCCCAGCCTTTTTTTTTTGCCAGACTAATTTCCCTAACCAGCAGAGCCCTGCCCAAGGATGCCTTTGTGTCAATTGATTGGTGCTTTTTTGACATTTCAAATGCTTTTTGTATGCGTCGTTACCATCATGGTGTGTTTTCCTTCACATTTTCAGCTTCGGTTTTTCCCTTTTTGCCAAGCCTTTATAATCTCTCTACTTCTCTCTGGTTAGTAGTCTCGCTCACCCTCTTTCTTCCCTTTTTTTTTTTAACTAAAAATTATAGGGAAATTCCTCTCTCTTGAGCCCATTTGGATTGCATTTTTTGTTTAGGGAAAATCACTATAGCATTTTTTTGGATGTAATGTATACGAGATAAAAAGTAATTTAAAAATTATATAAAGAAATATTTACGAAAAAACATGTAAAACTTTGTTTCCAAAAATTTACAATCCAATTCCAAAAAGAAAAAAAGAAACTCTAAACAAAGGTTTTGACTATTGTGTAGTCAAGAAAGCAAGGAAGAACGGGGCCAAAATATATATATATATATAGCAGCAGCAGCAGCATAGGGTTTATATAGTAGAACATATATGAGGTTTTAGCTTAATCTTTCTGTCACAACTAGGTAAAGGTTACTATTTTCTCCATCCGTCATCCATGAATCTCTTGCCTTTTTTCTTACTCAAAATTACAGAGAGATTCCTCTTTAAAGGTCACCTATTTCTTCTTTTTTTTTTTTTTTTTGCTGCAAGATGGGAGAATTGAATTACTATCTTTTGAAATTTTTGTAGAAAAATGTACTCTAATGATTTGATGTATTTGAGATAAAAAAGTGATTAGGAAATGTGTTTATGGAAAACATAAAAATTTTTGAAAGAAAATGCTTTGCAAACAAGACTGCAATATCTGCAACAAGTACGAAGGATTTGTTACATTCGCTTTTTCAAGATGAGCATATTTAGAAGAGAATCTTTGTACATTTTGCTTCGGTTGCGATTTTTTCTTTTTTCTTTTTTTACCCTTAAGTGATTTTTCCAGTTGAAGAGTTCCATATGTGCTTGTGATATTGGTACTGAGCCTTGTATTTTTGTGAAAAGATTAAGATAAATGCTCTCTTGTGGTATCAGCTCTTTATTCACCAACGTTGAGTTTATCTTAAAGGAAATAAAGGAGCCGAGGTCTTCTTCAAACACTTCAAAATCTTTTATCGTTAAAATGCTTTGAGTTTCTGATTATCATAACGTTTGGTAATAGTTGGATGTAGATTTTCTTTTTTTTTTCCTGTAAAATAGGTAGTCATTGATTAAAACTTTTGTCTTTTTGTATTTTCATTTTCAGTTACCTAATTTAAAATGGTATCTTTTGTCTGCCTTCGAATTATAAAAAGCTTGACTTTTGAGTGTGTAGATGTTTCATTTTCATTCTCTCTATCCTTTTTTTTTTTTTTTTTTTTTTTGGTGGAAGTTGGAACCGCGTGAATGGTCTAAAACCACGGAAGTCTGCAGGCGCAGGGGCACTAAGCACAAGACAAACGCCACTGCATTCAGTTAAATAAATTTTAATTGGTTGCTAAACTGACAGAAATATATATATTAGTTAAGATTGCACAAGGTGATCACGGGTCTTGCGCAATAATAATTTCACTTTACGCCGCTAATCTTGTATTACCTTTTCATTTTATATTTTAAACTTTAATTTTGAACCCTTTAAACTCTAAATTCTTAATTTTGGACACTTAGCATCCTAATCTCTCAACTTTGTTCAATTTAAATCCAATCAATGACTACATTCGCAAAATTAATGAGATAAAGAGCTGTGAATATTAATGACAATATACTGTTTTGTTTTAACTGCTATCTCTTAACTTTTTTTTTTA
>NC_040037.1:9492468-9568579 GCF_003713205.1 Coffea eugenioides
ACCTATTACTTCACCCTTTGCATTTTTCACACCAAAAGATAGGGACTCTGTAATCTTATTAAATTGAATAATTAGATGAAAAGGAAAGAGAAAGTACAACGTAAAGAGTCAAGCAAGATGTGCAAAAAATGTTATTTCACTTTTACAAAAGCGGAGGTGATCTTCAGATTTCAATCATGCGACAACAAATTACAAGGATAGCTTCAGTAACCGGAAAGGGAAAACACACACACACACACATGAAATGCTGAATAACTTACACTTCTGAAGAAACTTACAAGGAGATTTGAGCTTACACCTGAAGTATAGAGCATGCTGTCTGAATAACAGTAAGAACTAGCAGTATACAGGCAGCAATAAAAGAGATGATAGCCCATGGACTCTGAAAATAATCACGGCGTAGGCTTGCAATCCACTCGGTTAACTTTGTCACCAACTTGTGCAGCCAGTCTCTGCTGTATTCATTCAGTTGATTGCAGAGGTTAGCAAAATAAAACTCCTTTGGATCCGTTACAATCTCTTTGTAGAGATTGTTGAAAACATCTGCCACCTGTTCACTGCTTCCAAGTTCATTCACAATGATTTTATGTTCAATGAGTAGATCAACATCCTTGGGGGTGTCTATCAAGTTATCCATCAGAATAACATAGCTTGTTATGTCCTTGGAATTATAGCCACACTGTTCAAAGGCTATCAGATTCCGGTAAAAAGTCTCTGTGAAATCATTTACGGTGAGCTGTGGAATTACTAACTCCCCTTTCTCAAAGCGTACATCAAATAAACATTTTTCTGCTCCATGACTGAACTTTACTCCCGCTGCCCGCAACTTAGTTGCAGTAGCACATTTGCCAAATTCCACTTTCTTTCCTTCTTCTGGTTCAGCTCTTGGATGTGATGGCCTATGAAGCACTGCTAGGAACTCAACCAGATGCCTTGCACGAGGAAATGAATGGGTCGTACTCGGCTCTAGTTTCCTGGTGTTCCCTACATTCTTTAAGTACTCAAAAGCTAGTTTATCGAAAGATGGCGGCTCGTCAGTCTCATTATCCAAAAACTTGCTCAGTTTTCGGGAAACAAAACCATTATACATTGTAGCAATGAACCTCATAGGAAGTTGGTTTTCTAAAAGCAGCAAATCGTGCACTATATCACTTGACACCCAACGATTTTCAAATATCGTATCACCCATCTCTCTCATTTCAGGAAAGTAGTTCTTTAAGAAGAGCTCAATGATAAAAATACCATCAAACAAAATCACTTCTGATAATTTCGAGAGATCTCGGATGTAGGTATCTTCATAACAACCACATACATTCTTCTCCTGACTATGGGCATATTCTGCCAAAAGTTCTAGTGGAATTTTAAAAGTGTGCAGGAAATTGTTTAGATACTTTAATTTGTATTCTTCCATGGCTTTCAACTGGGCATCACCATGGTGAAGGGGACCAATCGAGACTAACCGAGGCGTATAGGCTTCTTCATTTTTCCTCCTGTGTTTCTCAGGAACTCTATAGATACAAACTGTACCATAATTAAGAGGATCTGAAGCTAGCATGGATAACTTATCGTTGATCAAGGATGCTAAATGTATTGCGCTTGCAGAGTAGTGTGTGTACCTTGGTAATTCTACTTGCCCAGGGGGGATAGGCTTGGAAGTATTGACACTGATTTTGACCTCACTTCCAGGATCAACAACAATTACAACTTTTTCTTCAGCTTCCATTCCAGTCAGTTGATGAAACCTGACTTTGTTCTTGACCAGTCCTTTCTCTGTTGACAAGTAGAAGAAAACTCATGTTTGTTGGTTTTGAACTTGGAACCGGCAAGAAGAAATCAAAAGAAAAAGTAAGACAAGTACATAAATATGTTTGTTGAATGCTCAAAGTAAGGCAATAAGGCAAGAAGAAAGTAATGGGGAGCCAATTGTTCTTTTTCAACCAATAAGATTTTCTTTAAACTGGGAGGGAAAATTAAAAAAAAAAAAAAAAAACAGCAAAGCTTTCTTTTGTTTTCCGTTTTGACTGCAACAAGAGGTGTGAGCAAAATATTCATCTTGTGCCTTATGTTCTATTATACAGGATAGTGAAATTTTCATTATATAGTACGTTAGGAAGAAAATTGGAAGGTTGTAGAACAAGGATCAGAAGGGAATTTTGTGTGTTAATGACTGGAGAGACTTTCATTCATGGCAGCAGGCTTAATATAAAGTTCTAAGATAAAACTTTCCTCTATATGAGGCTTTCAGGGATGGTGATGGAAGGAGGTACATGTGTGATTGTCCATGGTAGCATAATTTCCTTAGTAGAAACAAGCAATAACACATTAAAGCCAGAATCAAAGCAGAGTTATGCAATTAATAGAAGTATTATCTAAATGAACAGAACCAGACGAAACTTTATGGATATATATTTGCATATTACCAGTAATTGCTACCCTAACTGAAGATAGGAACTGAAAGTCATGTACCCCTGAAGAAAACGGATCCACAAATTATCTGTTACTCCCATTGAAATCCATTTCAACAACTACATAATTACCCCTTTATTTCATCAGTAACAAGTACTAAGACATAAGAGTGAAGGACGAAGACTACCTCAAAAGAGAAAACGGAGCAGATGGTTAAATCTCAAGAATAGGCAAGATGTGAGAAAGCTACCACACTTGACTTTGCACTTTCTTAAGTGCGGAATTGGAGTTGGAACTTCTGTCCTGCGACACCCTTGTCTACAATCAACATATCTACACTATTGAAAAACCGGTGAGTGTTGACAAATGAACAGTGCAATGTGGTCTCCGCTGGTTATTCTGCCTTTGTGTCAATTTTTTTTTTTTTTCATTTAGGGAGTGTCCCAGCCTTTTTTTTTTGCCAGACTAATTTCCCTAACCAGCAGAGCCCTGCCCAAGGATGCCTTTGTGTCAATTGATTGGTGCTTTTTTGACATTTCAAATGCTTTTTGTATGCGTCGTTACCATCATGGTGTGTTTTCCTTCACATTTTCAGCTTCGGTTTTTCCCTTTTTGCCAAGCCTTTATAATCTCTCTATTCTCTCTGGTTAGTAGTCTCGCTCACCCTCTTTCTTCCCTTTTTTTTTTTAACTAAAAATTATAGGGAAATTCCTCTCTCTTGAGCCCATTTGGATTGCATTTTTTGTTTAGGGAAAATCACTATAGCATTTTTTTGGATGTAATGTATACGAGATAAAAAGTAATTTAAAAATTATATAAAGAAATATTTACGAAAAAACATGTAAAACTTTGTTTCCAAAAATTTACAATCCAATTCCAAAAAGAAAAAAAGAAACTCTAAACAAAGGTTTTGACTATTGTGTAGTCAAGAAAGCAAGGAAGAACGGGGCCAAAATATATATATATATATAGCAGCAGCAGCAGCATAGGGTTTATATAGTAGAACATATATGAGGTTTTAGCTTAATCTTTCTGTCACAACTAGGTAAAGGTTACTATTTTCTCCATCCGTCATCCATGAATCTCTTGCCTTTTTTCTTACTCAAAATTACAGAGAGATTCCTCTTTAAAGGTCACCTATTTCTTCTTTTTTTTTTTTTTTTTTTTGCTGCAAGATGGGAGAATTGAATTACTATCTTTTGAAATTTTTGTAGAAAAATGTACTCTAATGATTTGATGTATTTGAGATAAAAAAGTGATTAGGAAATGTGTTTATGGAAAACATAAAAATTTTTGAAAGAAAATGCTTTGCAAACAAGACTGCAATATCTGCAACAAGTACGAAGGATTTGTTACATTCGCTTTTTCAAGATGAGCATATTTAGAAGAGAATCTTTGTACATTTTGCTTCGGTTGCGATTTTTTCTTTTTTCTTTTTTTACCCTTAAGTGATTTTTCCAGTTGAAGAGTTCCATATGTGCTTGTGATATTGGTACTGAGCCTTGTATTTTTGTGAAAAGATTAAGATAAATGCTCTCTTGTGGTATCAGCTCTTTATTCACCAACGTTGAGTTTATCTTAAAGGAAATAAAGGAGCCGAGGTCTTCTTCAAACACTTCAAAATCTTTTATCGTTAAAATGCTTTGAGT
Source organism: Coffea eugenioides (assembly GCF_003713205.1). Taxonomy (NCBI): domain Eukaryota; kingdom Viridiplantae; phylum Streptophyta; class Magnoliopsida; order Gentianales; family Rubiaceae; genus Coffea; species Coffea eugenioides. Next base: position 9,496,524 of record NC_040037.1, read on the forward strand.
TTCTGATTATCATAACGTTTGGTAATAGTTGGATGTAGATTTTCTTTTTTTTTTCCTGTAAAATAGGTAGTCATTGATTAAAACTTTTGTCTTTTTGTATTTTCATTTTCAGTTACCTAATTTAAAATGGTATCTTTTGTCTGCCTTCGAATTATAAAAAGCTTGACTTTTGAGTGTGTAGATGTTTCATTTTCATTCTCTCTATCCTTTTTTTTTTTTTTTTTTTTTTGTGGAAGTTGAACGCGTGAAATGGTCTAAACACGGGTCTGCAGGCGCAGGGCACTAAGCACACATAAAGAGGAGTATGGGGCAGAGCAGCAGTTTTGACTTTCGTCGCACATGAATTACGCAAGACAAACGCCACTGCATTCAGTTAAATAAATTTTAATTGGTTGCTAAACTGACAGAAATATATATATTAGTTAAGATTGCACAAGGTGATCACGGGTCTTGCGCAATAATAATTTCACTTTACGCCGCTAATCTTGTATTACCTTTTCATTTTATATTTTAAACTTTAATTTTGAACCCTTTAAACTCTAAATTCTTAATTTTGGACACTTAGCATCCTAATCTCTCAACTTTGTTCAATTTAAATCCAATCAATGACTACATTCGCAAAATTAATGAGATAAAGAGCTGTGAATATTAATGACAATATACTGTTTTGTTTTAACTGCTATCTCTTAACTTTTTTTTTTACCGCTTTTAGTACATTATCATTGATTTATAAGATCTCAATTGCTAATATTGTTAGCAAAATTAACGAGATAATAGATGTTTCAAATTAATGAAAATATATTACTTTATTTTTGCTATGATACCCTGGCACATTTTGATTATTTTCGGCACATTATCATTGATTTGTTGAGTCCTTTATGACGTTTATGTTATTAACGTTTCATTGAAATAGGACAAACTTCAGAGTTTAGGATACAAATTGTCCAAAATTAAGAGTTTAGGATGTAAATGTCCAAAATTAAAGTTTAACGTGTAAGTGAAAAAGTGATACAAGTTCGAAGGTATAAAGTGAAGTTTATCCTACTTTCATTTGGGAACAAGGAGAAGTCAATGTAGTTGGGCTGCCTGAAGAAAATGTCCAAACTTCATCAGTTGTGCCGACCCTTGTTGGCGAGGATCAAATATGTTTCAACCCCAGCGAAGGAAGCATCAGATTGTCCAATTTAACTTGATTTCTTAAATTTGAAAATCAACCACAAATTTTTGCATCGTTAACTGATGCGATCTAGGGTAATTCGCATGCTTTTTTTTGTGTGTGTGTGTGTGCACGTGCGCGTGCATGTTTATTTATTTTTTTTTTTTTTTGAGAAATAACCATATTGTATATTACAATCATAAAGTAGTTAAAAAATTATGTTTAGGGAGTGTTCCCAGCAAATGGTCCAAAAATATTCCTATACTAAACGTCGCGAGCTCCATGACAAATACTAAAGATAAGTTCAACAAGAAAACCACCATTGGATTCAATTGCTTCAAAACAAGCAAATAAAGATGGTGTCAGCGAACTCCTTGACATTGCTAAAGGGGTACAAAATGGGTTTTTGGATCTTAATATATTTTAATTGGTTGCTCAATACCTAACAGAAGACAATCTAGTAAAAATTGGTCATTGTAATCGTTGTCCATGTGCGGTAAAATAAAACTGATCACTTTGTTTCAGAACAGGGTGGAGGCCTAGTTGGGCTACCTGAAGAAATCTTTAAATAGAAGATTGTTGACAAAAAAAATATTTTGAAATAATACAGTAGCACTTTAGCATTTTCTGTAATATGCTGCTTCTAAGATTAAAAAGTGATTGAAAAAATGTATTTATGATATAATTATTTCTAAACAATGGCCAATCCGAACAAGCTGCTTGTTGTTTAATAAATATAGAAGCTCACTCAAGTATGTGCGTTGGATGAACAAGCAGTATCTTTTGCTACAAAGTGAAGCGTGAACAAATTATGAAACACTGCAGGCCTTCTCTTTTTTTCCGATCTTTCTTGTAAATTGCTAATCAACAAGGGATGGTAGATTTTTTTTCCTTTTTTCTTATGAGGGATTGAAAGATTTGAATTTAGTATTCTCTTTGGTATAATGTCCAAACTTCATCAGTTGTCAAAACCCTTGTTGGCGAGGAACAAATTAGTCAAGGCTTGCAAAGCAACATACTCTCAAGTTTAGCTTGATCTTTTTAAATTTGAAAATCGTGTACAAAATTTGTAATGCAAATTTATACAAGTTACTAAGCCAAAATTTTTCACTTTACCCCCTAACTCATTTTTTTTTTTGTCTCACTCTATCCCTTGGTGGACAAAATTAGCCCTCCATTATTTTAATTTCCTTTTTTTTGTTTTTTCCTTTTTGTATTTTTTTCTTTCCCCTTATTCCCTTTATTTTCTTTATCTCTTTCTTCTTTCTTTACTTCTCTCTTTTTCCCATAAGAAACTTCATTTTAGCAATTGAAGCTAAAAAAGAGCAATTGCAGATATCTATCTTCGTGTCAAATGATCACAAAATATTCAAACCCTCTTTCCAAAATACCATTCTTTGACCATTCAATTCTTTTTCTTTTTCCCCTTCCCATCCCAGTTTCATATTTTATTCTCAGGAAAACATCACAAGATAAATTTGTGACATAATTAATGATCATTAATTGGAATTTGCAAACATGGCATCGTATAAAAGAACGAAATTAGATTTTGATACCTTTCAAAATTTTACCCATAAACTCAATTAGAATCTTGATATAAAGTTTTCTATTGAGATGAATTTTTTTGTTAAGAAGGATGGACGAGAGAAGAAAGAGAAAAAGAGATAAAGGAGGGGAAGAAGGGGAAAGAAAAAGATAAATGAAAAGTCAAAATAATGGAAGGGTAATTTTTTCCTATAGGGGCTTAAGTGATAAAAATTAAAGGTTAGAAGATAAAATGGTAAATGTGATATACTTCAAGGGGATTAATTGTAATTAACCCGTCTCTTGATGTAGGGTAGTTAAATCTGTAGAATCAATGTCCTCTATTATTTACGTGGGGTGACCTTTCGTCTTATTTTATATGTGGAGAGCCAAGGGTGTGCTTGGATATCAAGAATTTAAAAAAAAAATTCATATTTTATTTTACTTATATCATACACACAATTTTCAATCACCTTTCTATTTCACATACATCACATTATAAAAAGTGCTACAGTAATTATTTCAAATAAATATTTCAAATAACCTCCTATCCAAACAACCTCAATGTTTGTCACAGTGTAACAAATTTAAATTTGTCTTTAACACAAATTACAATTGTCACCAATTTGCGGCAAATTTTAAAAAAAAAACTCTATTATGCCACAGCATAAATTGTTATCGGTTTTGTTTACACTTGCTAGAAAAGTTTTCCAAGTCATCTTGAATATATGTGACCAATAAGAACAATAGGACTCTTGGCAATTCAACAAAGACAACAACAAATCAAATAAAGCAAATAAAAAGACACAGAATTTATGTGGTTCGATCGAATTGACCTACATCCATGCGAAAACGAAAAAAAGAATACAAAAGAAAGAGTACAAAACTTAGAAAATAATTCCAATGTCCAAAGACACCTAAAATTGAAAACACAAAAGAGTTTAAATAGTACAAAATACTTAATGGCCCAAAAGTCCACTAACTTGTTATTTTGGTTTGATACATGACCAAAATCTCTCTTAAACCACAGCATAGGCCCCCCAAAACACTCTTGACCTGGTGTCTTTAATACATGTAAACTCACTTAAATTTATTATATTTATAACCACTAAGATGAGAGATTTCTTTGTAAAACTCTCGATGTGGTATACGAAAACAAACTCAACACCTACTAATTCTTTTGCTATTTTAAGCTGGAAAATTTTTGTACATTTTCTAGATTGCTATGCGCATTTCCAAAAAATTAAAAGAGTGGTAGTCTAACTAGGAAGTTCATAAATACCTTATCACTTATACTCCTTTCACCCCACTTTGATAGTTTTAGTTTTTCTTCACACAATTTAAGAAAAATCAGTCAATATTTTTGGAAGAGGAAATCTAGCTAATTATTTTTCCAAAATACGCATACGGTTAATATTAGAAGTATGACTAATCATTATATCATTACATTAATTATACCAACAATATTGATGGAAAGTTACACTATTCAAGGCACAAATCAAAGCAATTATTGATAAAAAATTTAACTATATTTAATAAGGTAGGTTATACTCGCTAATGACAACATACTCCCTCCGTCCACTTTAATAATCTTGATTTTTTTCACGCAATTTAAGAAAAAGTAGTTAATTTTGTTGAAAGAATAAATCTAGCATACTATTTTTCTAAAATATTTTTACATTAATATTAGGAGTATGACCAATTATTATACCTTTACATTAATTACAATAGCAATATTGATAGAAGTTATACCATTCAAGGTCTGAATCAAAACAATTATTGAATAAGGTAGGTTATACTCACTAATAACAAAGTACATTAATTAAGGGTATTTTAGAGAATTTAAAGAATTCTTAAAACTCAAAATAGCTCTTCAATTACCACATTGTTACTTGTACAATTAAGACAAGTAATTCTACTTACAATATTACCTACATTTCAAGTGAAAATTTATGCACGTCAATATCACTAGTGTTTTCAATAATCTAATGTTGATCTATGGGCCTTAAGAAATCAAGCTATCTCACTAACATCTTCGCTGCAGATGGGAACAAGACCTTGTAATTAGTCACTCGAATGCACTGGATTGGATATTTGCAATATTGAACTCTCATGGTGATGCATAAAGGAATGGAGAAGGCTAATTAGTCAATTAGCTCGATATTCAGCGTAACTGGGCTTAACGGAAGATCAAGAACACATGTAGGAATTGTAACCAACTTGTTCATAATCTTTCTAATGCGTTTTCAACTTGGAACAAATTCCAGAACTAACGTAGAAAAGAGGGGAAAAAAATTCCAGAAACTAATATTTTACGATACCATGTGCAGTGGTGGTCATGTAAACTCAAAATTCGCCAAATTCTTCAATCACCAGAATAAAAGGAAAAACAGCATCTCCCCTTTGAGCAAAGAAAGAAGGACTTTTGGCAGAATGTCCTCCATAACTGTGCATCATCGACATCTAAATTTGACAACCAATTGTTCATCTTGATTTAGTGATTACATATGGATTTTTAGTCCTCATACTTAGGTTTTGTAATGTTTGCTAAATTTTGAAAATATGTGTAAAAATGTTTTGATTGTGATTTTCTATAAAAATATTTTACATTTTCTATAAACATATTTTCCAATCACCTTTTTTTTATCTCATATAAATCAAATCAATATAGTACATTTTCTTACAAAAAGTTCTAAAAATAGCAATCCAAATAGGGAAAGTTTCTCTATCATCCATGATAGGCATTCATATCCCATAGAAGTACTTAAAAAATCTTTTTTTTTTCTTATGTTTAAAACAGCCGTAACCTTAAGCTGAATTGTGATAGATGAGACTGAGAGTTGCTTAAAATGTATTAGGACTAAAGAAAAATACACGCACAACTGCTTCCATTATGTGGCACGCCATTTTCTTTGTCACCTGTTGGTAAAATATAATGTCAATCATGGAGTAGTAAGCAAAAAAAAAAAAAAACTTAGACCTATATGAATGAAGCCAAGCTCCAGAGATGAATTATTTTTTTCAAACATGTAAAAAAGAAAAAAAAAAAAAAAGAACATGACTAAAGATGGTTCTCTTTTCTTTTTAGATACAGTTAAGCCTATTTGAAGCCAAGTTCTAGAGGTAAATTTTTTTTATAAAAATCAAAATGACATAAAAAGAAACTCGATTAAAGAGTTTTCACTTCTTTTTCTCTTTTTTTTCAATGTTTTGGTATTTGAAACGGAAGTTCATCTTAACAGGAAAAGGGAAACTTCACAAACAAAGAAAGTGTAAATCTTATATAAACTGACAGTATATACACTATCACCATTAGATTCATAACATATATATAAAAATTAAATTTTAAATTCAAATTTGACATAATAAACGTATTATAGGTTACATCTCTCACCGCTAAGGCAAAGTGCAACTCCAGAACAACAAGATTAGCAAACTGTGGCCCATAGTTCAGCCCAAAGGAAGATTAGTACCTCTCAAAAGAGTCATGCAGCAATAGCAGCGCTCTCTTTCGGAGAGAGAGAACTCCTGTAGAGAGAGAAATATGCAGTCCAGCGGTTTGTGTACGGTTAAAATTTGTTAACGAAAAGGCCAAAAGTTTCCATTGTCGAAGAATTGGGCAGCTGCTGCCCTGCCATTGGAGTAAGTTCCCAAGAAAGAGGGAAAAATGCACTTGCTAGATGCGTTGTTTAAAAGGCGCATTCACTTGCTAGACGTTTTTGCTTAAAAAATACACTTACTAAATATGACACTTTCAAAATGAATGCATTGTTTCAAAATTCTCACTATTTGAGAACTCTTTTTGAAAAAGAGAAATATTATTTACGCTGCATCTTTTATTATTTGCATTTTCACCATTTATTTTATTATATAGTTCAATAAATAAAAATTATATGATTAAAATGATAGCGAAAGTATGATTAAAATTATAGAAGTGCAAATAACATTTCTCTCTGAGAATTTACTCGAGCTTTTCTCCTTATGATGAGAGTTTTATCCTTTTGAAAAACTTTCAATCTTTCAAACATTACAAATCCAGCAAAGTTCAAAATCAAAATCCCTATTGATCCAAGGCAACTCCATTAAACTACTACCCCGTCTTAATAGTTTCGATCACTACTTCATCTGCATCCTTGTCGTAATTTCAAAGGCTTCTAATCCCTGTTCCAATTATTGTAACTCTTATTAGTGACTTGTTTTTGTGTCTGTTTTCCTCTATTGTGTGTTGGTTAGGTGGAGGTCAACTATTTGTTGTTTTGCCTACCAGGTGCTTAGCATTAAGTATTGACTGAGAAATCTATTCCTATTTCCCTTTCACTACAAGTTTATTTAATTTGGGCTGTCTCGCCTGGGTGCCAGATTAAGGGATCCTCTACTGTCTCACTGAATCCAGAAGAACTGGCAGATATAATGCAAAAATACAGTGAACAGACAATAAAGGTGAGCTTCACACAATCAACGAAACAAGAAATCAGCAGCATCAAGAAGCAAACGGCAGAAAAATATCTTATTAGATGGCCTCTGCAGGCTTCTCAGGTTCAGCTTCGCACATAGCAAGAAATGCTCTTAAAGCCTGTTGGTTTCAGTAGTAAAAGGAGATGCAGGAAGCGGTTCCTGAATATCCATTCAAGTTACAAATAGTTTACATTGATTCCCTGATTCAAATGACTGGGCCATGATTCAATGAGAAGACTGGGTTACTACAAGTCTATTAGCCAGAGGATAATGCACAAGAATTCGACCCCTCCACCAGCACTTTCCCACCCTTTCTGCATCATAGAGTTTAATGTGTATAAAAGTTTCTACAGCTAGAAAAATGTAGAAACGGTTACAATAACCATGGATCCTTGTTCGCTGGTTTTGCCTAAATGCTGGATAACTAGATCATGTCATGCAGATGTTCTTATCAAGACTCCATATACTCACCATGGACATTTATTAAGCCAATAAACCCCACGCTTCCAGTTGCCTCTGAAAAGAAACCAGAAAATGAATGGGGACGACAAAATCTACCCTCAACACTAAATCTATTGGCTACGACTAATGTTGCCGGGGGAGGAAATTTTTGAGGTTCGCTTTGGTGCAGAATTTGTGCCCACGGAGACAGTAAATTCCTCCTTCAAGATTGAGGGTAGGAGGCTGCAGAGACAGCTTCATCATCGATAACAAAAAGCTTGTTGTGAGGAAAACAACCCGCCACAGCCAATTGGCTTCCGAAAATCAAAATATGACCAAACAAACTATGGCGTGCTTTACAGGATGCTAATGTAAATGTATGAGATGGTACGCTTTTTCTTCGGCTATTTTTAAATTTTATTGAAAGATAAAAAAATAATTCTTTAAAAACCATCATCCAAACACAAATAAAAAAATTTGTTTGTATTATGAAAGATTATCAGATGGGTTGACAGAGAATTAAATTTTATTGTTGGAGGGAAGAAAAATAATGTATGAAGACCAAGAGAAAAAGATTGCGAAATTTCGTTTCCATCCTAGATGTAGTAGTATCAAAACCTGTAAATGGCGCTAATCAATTAGTTTTTGTCAAAATTTTAAACCAGTGCAGAATCCTTCTTTTTGCTATTGGAACTTTCACTCTTGCTATCCAAACTCAAACAGCGCTAATTAACTAAGTATACTTGAAATAAATATATATTATTTGGTGTAGGCAGCAGTATACCTGAAATATTAGTCATTGTGTTTTCTTATCAGCATTATTTTCAATTTACTCATGTGGAAAAAATATATGTGCATTATTTTCAATCAACTAGTCCGGAATTATGGGAATGTCAATATGCATTTTAAAATTAGAGGAGAATCAGTGAGAATTTTGCAAGAGTGAGGTTGAATCCGGTGGGCTAGTTTTTCGTGGGACATACACGAAATCTTCAAAAGTGATGTTTATGGTTTGGCTTTGGCTGCATTAATATATTACATATTGTTGGAGTATTTTAATAAAAAATGCAAAAAATCTTAAAAAATGATTTAATTAGTTTTTTTAGTTACAATTGTTCTCCATAAATGTGTGAGTTATGTAATCTCTATAACGAACATAACGACTATATTCATACTAATTTCACCGTTATATGTATTGTATCTGGACAAATATTTTGTAATTGATATTTTACATTTATTAGACTTAATGCTCTAATTTATAACTCCTATATTCTTACAACCTATAAATAGAGGTTCTAACATAGATGTGTTGCGTCTACAATTTCTATATTTAGCCATCTTAGTCTGAGAAGGGACACTGATCCTATATGGGACCAAATAGATGTTGTAGATTGGAGTGGTTATAGCGTGAAAAATGCTGAGCCAGTTTGATATCTCAGAATGGAGTATTAAAGGTATCCCTCCTAAACCTTGAATATCCTAATCTTGGCGTGAACCTGTTCTTTGGCAGCATACCTCGTCAAATAGGCATCCCGTCGAAGCTCATTTATATTGATTTCTCAGTTAATGAGTTGTCACAAGAAATCCCACCTGAAATTTGCAACTTGAGAAACTTTGATTCATTTAGCATAATCAACTTTCAAGTCCAATTCCTCCAGAAATAGGAACTGTGTATAATATTGTTAACGTGTATCTAAAGTATAACAATTTAACAAGTCCAATTCCAGCCACTTTTGAAAACTTCGATAGGCTAGTCAGCTTATATCTATTCCAAAATCACCAATTATAACAATTTAACAAGCCCAATTTCGACCACTTTTGATAACCTCAATAGGCTAGCCAATATCTATTCCAAAATCACCTATTTGATGCCATTCCTCATGCGATCGAAAACTTAATCTCACTTTAGTTTCCTGTCTTGTCTCAAAATTATCTTATTGGTTCAATCCCTAAGTCGCTAGGCAATTTTAACCAATTTCATGCATTTATATCTCTTTGACAACAACACTGTGGTTCAATTCCAAAGAATTTGGGTGATCTAAAATTCCTTTTAGATATGGAATTAGGTAAGAACCAACTTAATATGGTTCCAATTCTATTTTAATTGGTAACTCGAGTAACTTAGAAAAACAGAGTATCTCCTAAAAAGCCATATTCTGGTACCATCCCACAAGAGCTTGGAAGCCATATCTTACATGCATCATGATTGTTCACCAGCAATTGTATTTGTATGTCGGGACAGATCAAGCAAGGGTCACTTTTAAGATTTTGGCACTCCTTAGTTTTAGTCTTTGATCTTCTGTCATTGTTCCCTTAAAGACTTTTCCTCCAACTAATGTCCTTTCAGCGATTGATTACTACTTTTTTAAAAGATTTAAAAAGTCTAAGTAAACTCCTCGACTAGATGATATGTATCAACGCTCTTAAATGAAAAAAAGACTTTTTATTGCATTTCAAAAGACTTTTTCAGTCAAGATGATAAATATATTCAAGCTCTTAAATAAATTCTTTTCATCAACAACTGCTTTCAAATTATAGTAATTAATTAGTAGACAGTTACTTGGAGTAAAAGACTTGATCAGCCAACCTCATCTTGACTGAAAAGTCTTTTGGACCTTTGCCAATAAGGCCCAACAATAAATTTGTGGAAAATCAACCATCACTATCGGACTTTTTCTCACAACTGCCCACCAATAAATTTGTTTGAAAACATAGACTGATGCCATCCAAATTTTCTTCAAGTTGACCTAACATGTTGGACCTTCGCACACAAGGACCCAATGTTACAACTGCATGACGCCAACCGCTACTAGATTGATCTTGACGGTTGGCCGGATCTTTACGAACAAGGCCCAACAACAAAAAATATAAATTGACTTGAAAGTCTTTTAGGCCTTTGCCAGTAAGTGTTAGCATCAAATTAAATTTGTAGAAAAACATGACTACTATCTTCTAAAAATTATTTAATCATATTTATTAAACTCACTCGACAAGGAAGTCGACAGAGAGACTACATGGATGGTTCACTACTGAGTAGGTGATTGAACCAATGGCTCAGTAAAAGAATATTTATAAATACTTGGTAATGTATAAAATTTATAAATAAAGTTTATTTAGATGTTACTACTTTCGTTTCACTTTGATAGTATTGATTTTTTGTTCTCACACAATTTAAGAAAAATTAGTTAACTTTGTTAGAAAGGTAAATCTAGCATAATGTTTTCCTAAAATACCCTTATATTAATATTAGGAGTGTCACTAATAACTATACTTTTACATTAATTATAATGACAATGATGATGATGGTATATTGCACCATTCAAGACATATATCAGAGGTGAAAAAGTTGAATGTATTAAATAAAATAACTTATATTTACTGATAACGAAGCATACTAAATAAGAGTATTTTAAAGAAGTTAAAACTTAACTATATTTTTGAATTGGAAGGTGGACTATAATTTTGGACTGATGAAAAAGAAAAATAAAACTATCAAAATAGGACAGAGATAGTAATTATTATGTTCAAAAAGGTATATTTTGAATATATAAATATCGGTTTGTCTAACGGGTGTGGCACCCGTTAAAATGTATTTCAAGTCTTATATTTTTAAAAATATAAGATTAATTAGAAAAAGTAAATAAATGTAATGGAGGGTATGCAAGATTAAATTAAAAAGTATATAAATATAAGAGAGAATAATAATTATTAGTATATGTGTGTATATATATATATGATAGATTAGATGAATATTAAATGTATTAATGAGTACTTAAAGGCACTAGTTAGAAAAATCCTATGAATATTACTTAGTTGAGATTGGGGATACTTCCTCCAAGTTTACAGGAATCCGGGCCTGGTGCCCAGCTCAACTCGAGAGCTATATTTTCAGAACCGGACCGGGTATCGATTCAGTCGACCTCAAAGGTCAATGGGTTCAACCGGGTTCGATCGATGTGGAACGGGATGACGTCATAAATAAAAATTATTTAAAATTAAAATATTATATGTAAAATACATAATAACATGTTAATATTAATAAAAGTATATTCATATATATTTGAAATATATTAAGAAAATACAAAGAAATTAGAACAATCAAGTAGCAATTTATATTATTTAATGAGCATTAACAAGTTTAGAATTAAAATTATGGATTTAATTGAAAACTAATACTAAACTTTAAGACAACATTTATAAAATATGAAATATTTGAGGTATATTAATAATTTTTAATAACTTAGGGGTCAAAACAGAATATTAAAAATATTTTGACCTTTCAAAAAAACGTAAAAAAAAGAAACCCGATTATTTTTTCCGGTCAAAATCTGGTTTTTAACCTAATTTGACCGAGTTTTTAAATTTTCGATTTTTAGAGTTAACTCGAACCGGACAATCGGTCGGTTTCTGGTTTGACCGGTTGGTACGGTCCAAGTTTAAAAACAGACCTACAACAAAATCATTTCCAACACGTAATTCTAAAGTTGCAAATTGGTACTTGTGCTTGAAAAGTCAGTCAACGCTTCATCAATTTACTCGTAAAAAATGAAGGAAATAAAACCCTTAAAACGTAGAAGATGACAATGATGGGTAACACCCATGTTTCCGGCAGAAATGACAGAAGAACTTGTTGGTGGCAAAAGCGGTCGCAAAATAGAGCTTGATTCAGGCTTGCCACCGGGTACAACCTGCAACCATCAAGGGGACAATTTCTGAACGTGGTATTAAAGGCTACTGGGGCAGCGGCCACCGCCGTCAGCTACAACGGAATATGACACGGTAACAGGTGAATGATAGGGTATAATTTGTTAGTATTTTTATTATTAATTTTCCCTTCTATCCCTGACAAATATTGTGTTAATTGCTGATATTTACTCATATTTGGTATTTGGAATCAATTTCAGGAAGGAAGCAGAAAACTACCAAAAAGGAGGGACTTTGTGAAAAATATGGAGACTTCTAAGGGCTTCAATCCTTGGGCCCTTGAATTGGTGGGGGACCACAAGCTAGTGAAAGGCATTTGGTCATTTGGGCTTCAAAGAAAGCAACGTAGAGAGACTTGGAACAAGAAGTACTTGGGAGGCTTTGTCCACATGTGTGGGGACCACCTAGATAGCTTTTAGTCATCTTTCTTTTGTTGTTTTAAAAGGGGACAACGTACAGAAGCAAAAGATATCTAGGGCTTTAGTTTTAGTTTTTTAGTTTAGTTCTAGTTTTCTTTCCTTGGACTGGCCTCTGACACACGCCAGGTATTCGACAATATTCCCCAACGGGGAGATTTTCTCATGAGGCGTGGTTAAGCTTTTCTAGTCAAGGGGACAACTGACGATTTGGTTCGACAATTACTGTGAGATCGAATCTGTTTTAATTATTTTCTTCATTTATTGGTATTTATATGTTCCTTGATTTTAATTGCTATGGCCTTGTATATGATTGATTAGTGCGCAATAATTAATTATTCATATAGGCTATTTTTGCTAAATAGGGGTAATTGAATCCGTAATTGTTCGTTATCTCTACCTCAGTAGCAACTGACGTAATTGGGTTTATGTCAGGGGAGCATATGATCTAATTTAAACAAACCCTCGTAGCGTGTTTGTTGGTTAGGATTGGGCCTTTCTAATTATTAATGCAATCTAGAAATTAAATCCTACGGTCGTACCTAGGGTTATTTTTGGGTTAGAGAAATAGCTAACGGTCGTACCTTAGCTATCGAGAAATTAAGGAAGGGTTGGTTGTTTATCGCGTGCATGACAATTATAACTAATCTATTGCTAAATGTTGGAATTATTTCTGCATCAATGATCAGTGCATGAACCATTTCTGATGTGTACCCTTGGCTAGAGTTTTCCCTTAATTATTTCTCTTAATCAATTATTTTCTGCAGTTAATTTATTTAGTTAGCATTTAATCCAAAACCCCCCATACTTTGAACTCTAGAAGAAACGAATTATCCCCAGTCCCTGTGGATTCGACCCTACTCACCGCTATATACAAAATCTGTATTTTTCTCGAGTAGGTATTTATTATTGTACAGGTTCGGCACCTGTCAATTTTTGGCGCCGTTGCCGGGGACTGGTGTCAGATTAATTTTTTCTTTTTGAGTTCATCTTGTTTTTATTTTTATTTTTTTTTATTTTTCTCATATTTTTTTTATATAGGTTATGGCTTCTAACACTCCATATTTTGGTGATAGTCTGGATTTTGTTTCCGGGGAAGGCGATGAGACTAGTTTTTTTGCTAAGTTTGCATATTCAGAGGCATTAAACTCTATTAGAGAAAGAATGGCTGCTGCAACCTGTAAAATTTGTTATGCCAGGGATCATTCAACCGGTATGTGCCCCGAATATCAAGATAATCTGAGTGTCCCCCTCAATAATTATGGAGATTTTTCACCCTGGTCTCAAACGTGGTATAACCCTAATCCAAACGGGTATGATCAAGAATGGTGGGATAACTCCGATTATAATTATACAACGGGGCCAATGAATTTTCAGCAGTATGAGTCTCAAGAATCGTCATCTATGTCAGGTATGTCTCTTGAAGAAATAGTTGAATCAATAGCTATTAATACATATCAATTCCAACAGGAGACACAAAGGAGAAATGAGATGATGAAGGAGGCAATGAGTAATCTGGAAGATCAAATGTGTCTATTGACATCCAGAATAAATCGACTGGCTTCTCAATTTGAAGAATTGCCCTCGAAAACCATTGTTGAAAATGAGAGTGCAATTTGCCTAACTAGTGATGAGGAGCTGCAAGATTTTCAAGAAGAGAGATGTACAGATGCAGTTGAAAAAGAAGCCGAAAAGGAAGAAATGGAACCCCAACCGCAACCCATTCAAGTGAAAGAATCCAGTGAAGAATCATCAAATGTGGTGACACCATCTCCATTCCCTAACCCGCATTTTCTTAACTCTGACTCTATGATTTCTGTTAATGAGATTGATTTTGTTATACCGGAAGTTCTTGATTCTCATGGCAGGAATGAGTTAAGAGTAGCTATGGTCAAATATCTTGAACCGTTGAATGCTCTTGATGGAGGAGTGGATGAAGAATTGCGATCAATGCTTGATTATATGGAGCCATCAACTAGTCCATGGAAGACCGTAGCTCGTGTGTTCAAAGATTACTCCATCTATGAGGGTTACCAGGATCATATTGAAGATGAAGCATTGAAGCGAGCTACAAGATTTTATCCTCCATGAACAAGCATAGCATGTCTAGCCAAAGACATTAAAGAAAGGCGCTCGTTTGGGAGGCAACCCGAATATTGATTTTATTGGTTTTAGTTGTTTATTTCTTTCATTTTGTCGTTTCTTCATTGGGTAGTATCAAGGCTAATATCTCCTCCACTGTGACCAGGAAGTGAAATCTTGGCGTGCCCGCGCGGTGTTTGTGTTTTCTGAGACCAGAGGACGAAGACCAATCTTGGCGTGCCCGCGCGGTATTGGACGACCCAAACCATGTTTTTTATCAAAAAAAAAAAATTATTATTATTATTATTATTATTGTTTATTATTATTACATTAAAAAAAAATAATTTCAGATTTCAGATCTACGTTCGGATAGTTTTTGGAAAAAAAAAAAATTCCCATTTTTTTTCTTTCTTTCTTTTTTTTCTTTCTTTCTTTTTTTTCTTTCTTTTTCTTCTTCTTCTCCACCGCTCCCCTGTTCCCCTCTTTTTCCTTCTTTTTCTTTCATGTCGCTGTCTCCTCCAACTCCGCCAGCCGCGCGTCTCCTCCTCCCAGGAGCTCCCTCGCGAGAGCAACCCCAGCCCTCGCCGCCGGCCGCTGCTGACCCTTGCGCGCTGCCCGAAGCTTCACGCTGCGTCGCCCTCGCGCGCGGCCCTCTCAATCTGCTCCACCTGCGCGCGCCGCCAGCGCACTGCCAGCTCGCCCACGCGGCCCTCTCTCCACCTCGCCGCTGCAGTCCGCAGCTTCGTCCTCTCCACAGCTTGAGGACAGCTCCACCAGTTTCGAGCGCCGCCAGGAGCTGCCGCGAGTTTGCTCGTCCACCACCAGTTCGCCGCTGCAGTCCGCCTCTTCCTCCACCCTCACCGTCCTCGCGCGCCTCTCGCCGCTGACCAGCCGCCCTCCACCAGCGGCTGCAACCTCGCGTCTGAAGCCTCAGCCACCAGATCTTCCTCTCTCCCTCGCGCGGCCTTCTCCCTTTCCCTGCTCCACCTCCTCGAGCTCCACTACTGTCGGCCATCTCCTCCACTTCACCCACTACCGTCGAGCTCCCCCTGCCCAGCCGCGCTCCTCCTTCCACCCACTCAGCCGCCTGCCCACACTCTCCTCTCCACCTCACTCCGCCTGTGCTCGGCCACCTGCGCGCCTCCACCAGCCTTCACACGCACACCCACGGTCTGCCCCGGCCGTCGCCGCTTCCATCACCCACTGCCACCAACGACACCGTTGGGCAGTGGGCAGGTATCTTTGAGTCCCTCTGTTCCCAAGTTGCTCTTTAGTCTACTGCATTTTTAATGTCAATTTTTGGGCTCCATTGACTGCTCTATGGTTTATGTGCTCCGTGAGACATTTCAATAGCCGTTGTGTGCTTCCTTGGTGCTGTTAAGTTGACTTGCTGGTTTCCTAAATTGGAGACATTTGTTGATTTATTAGCATACTAGCACTGTCCCTAGTCCCGTTAAGTACAATTGGTGCATTCTTTGGGGTTGATTTGGGAGTTTATTGCCAATTGCTTCTCGTTTTGATTTCTGCTCATTTTTGGTGCTATTGGGTGTGTTCGGATCTATCAGGTGCAGTGGGTTGGCCATTTGATTTACTTTGTCCCCTGTGCATACACCAGTGGCACTGGTGAGGGTAGTGTACGTACCATTTGTTACTCCTGTGATATTGGTTGCCTCATTGACTACTGGGCATCTTTATTGAGTTATTTCTGTCCAATTTCTGAATTGTTGTTGTTGGAGTGCCTGTTGCTTGGCTCAAGTGCTAATTTTGGTCAGCTGAATTGGGTTATTAATTGTCCAATTGGTGACATTTGTTGAGGTTCACTTGCTCAAATTGGTTGAATTCACTGCTCTGTTGGGGTCCTGTTGGTATCACTTGAGTTCTATTTTGCTAGTTTCTGTCTTGCGTCATTTGAAGTGCCTTTGGGTGGGCATTTTCTGCGTTTGTTTGTTGAATTGGAGGGCTACTGTGCCACGTCCTTTGTTTATTGCTGTTGGTGGCGTCTAATTGACTTGCTGGGAGTATTTTACCTATTGATTTCAATTGCTAAATCTTTAGAACATTTGTTGCGATTTTGGGTAAAATTGGGTTCATTTGTTGAGATTTGTTGATTTATTTAGACTTTATTACCGCTTCTAGTATGTTTGATCGCCATATTCGTTGGAATTGACTGCGTTCAAGCACATTGTTGGACGTCCTCGGCCATTGATTGAAACTGCTGCATTGTCTGGAAATTCGCTGGTTTGAAGTTCTCTGTTGCACTCTAGTTCGCCTGGATCAAGACGCACGTCGGAGCTCTCCTTTCCTCTACAATCTTTCACTGCCACGCACTACCGTAGCACCATTTTCACTCCACCGTTCCCACCTATTCCATAGCCGCCCGAGACCTTCCACCACGTATTCAGGGAAGTGTAGTTGTCCTATTCGCTTTCTTTATTTTATGATCTCCATTGAGGACAATGTCGGATTTAGGTGTGGGGGGGAGAGCTGTGGTACAGCTGGTATTTCTGGTGTTCAGCTTTTAGTTTTTTTTTTCTTTTCCTTTATTTTCGTTGTTATTTGTTCTATTTTTCGTTTATTTCCTTTTCTTTCTTCCTAGTGGTCAGTTTTTTATTTGAATACCAAGTTTGATGTTGGATTGTTGTCTCTAATTCTGCTATTGCTAAGTGTTATTAATAAGGTATCAAGTTGATGTGGTTGAGTTCAGGAACATCTCTTTGGTGAATATCAATAATTGCTTAACTTTTTCAATTTTTGGTTAACTTTTCTAGGCATAGGGAATGATTGTTGGCATTTTTCATGTGAATTGGTTCAATTATTAATTTTAGTTCTCCATGTTTGGAAATTTGAGGCTGGCTGCTGTTATTTTTGTGATATTTTCTAGTTATTGTGGTATGTTATCATAAATAAGAGGTGACTGTACTCCACTAGTTGTTACTACTGAGTAACCGGGGATCTTCACCTAAAGTGTCGATTCTCGCGTCAAAAGGTAGTAGTTACTATGAGTGCGTGGTCCCGTAGCAATTAGAGCTGAGTAACCGGGCTCCTCCATCTGGCAAATGTTGGAGTTCGCGTCAAAAGGCTCTAAGGGCTATAGACTAAGTCTTTTGTTACTCATTTTAAAAAAAAAAGGGGAAAAAAATAAAATAAAGATTGTGTTAGTATGTGAATAAGTCAGCTTGCCGGTTTGTGATCTTAATGTCGAGATTTTGGTTAATAGTTGGACCATTTGCTGATAAATGCGAGCAACCATTCCTTTTTCTTAGATTAGTTGACTTTAAATTGGAGGAGTTGGTGGTTGAGAAGCTAGCCGGAGTGGTTTTTCTTGGATCTTAACTGTGATGTTTGATATATATTTTTCTGGGTATCTTGGCAATATGATAGTTAGAGCAATAGCCATTGTCAAATTTTGGTGTTCAATTGCTGTTCTTATGCTTGAGGGCAAGCATGATTTAGGTGTGGGGGGAATTGATAGGGTATAATTTGTTAGTATTTTTATTATTAATTTTCCCTTCTATCCCTGACAAATATTGTGTTAATTGCTGATATTTACTCATATTTGGTATTTGGAATCAATTTCAGGAAGGAAGCAGAAAACTACCAAAAAGGAGGGACTTTGTGAAAAATATGGAGACTTCTAAGGGCTTCAATCCTTGGGCCCTTGAATTGGTGGGGGACCACAAGCTAGTGAAAGGCATTTGGTCATTTGGGCTTCAAAGAAAGCAACGTAGAGAGACTTGGAACAAGAAGTACTTGGGAGGCTTTGTCCACATGTGTGGGGAGCACCTAGATAGTTTTTAGTCATCTTTCTTTTGTTGCTTTAAAAGGGGACAACGTACAGAAGCAAAAGATATCTAGGGCTTTAGTTTTAGTTTTTTTAGTTTAGTTCTAGTTTTCTTTCTTTGGACTGGCCTCTGACACACGCCAGGTATTCGACAATATTCCCCAACGGGGAGATTTTCTCATGAGGCGTGGTTAAGCTTTTCTAGTCAAGGGGACAACTGACGATTTGGTTCGACTGTTTTAATCGAATCTGTTTTAATTATTTTCTTCATTTATTAGTATTTATATGTTCCTTGATTTTAATTGCTATGGCCTTGTGTATGATTGATTAGTGCGCAATAATTAATTATTCATATAGGCTATTTTTGCTAAATAGGGGTAATTGAATCCGTAATTGTTCGTTATCTCTACCTCAGTAGCAACTGGCGTAATTGGGTTTATGTCAGGGGGGCATATGATCTAATTTAAACAAACCCTCGTAGCGTGTTTGTTGGTTAGGATTGGGCCTTTCTAATTATTAATGCAATCTAGAAATTAAATCCTACGGTCGTACCTAGGGTTATTTTTGGGTTAGAGAAATAGCTAACGGTCGTACCTTAGCTATCGAGAAATTAAGGAAGGGTTGGTTGTTTATCGCGTGCATGACAACTATAACTAATCTATTGCTAAATGTTGGAATTATTTCTGCATCAATGATCAGTGCATGAACCATTTCTGATGTGTACCCTTGGCTAGAGTTTCCCCAATCATTTCTTCTAATTAATTATTTTCTGCAGTTAATTTATTGAGTTAGCATTTAATCCAGAACCCCCCATACCTTGGACTCTAGAAGAAACGAATTATCCCCAGTCCCTGTGGATTCGACCCTACTCACCGCTATATACAAAATCTGTATTTTTCTCGAGTAGGTACTTATTATTGCACAGGTTCGGCACCTGTCAGTGAAGAATGATTATTGATCAAGTAATGGGTCGCACTAACCATTTTAAAGTACGACGAAAACAACAAAGCAAAAGAGTTACAATCGAAGCACCAAATGATGCTACTACAAAAGAAATTTAATCCATTATTTCTGTGGTTGTTTTAATTTTTTTTGTTCGTGAAACGAAAATAATTTTTAAAATTCATTATTCAAACAAAAGTAAAAATTTGTTTAGAATTAGATGATAAATGATTATTGGATGAGTAAAGAAATGTTTTAACTTTTCTTTTTTGTGGAGGGGAAAAATTACTATGCATTCAAAAAAAGTTTTGGAAAAAGATTGCAAAGATTAAAAATAAAAGGTATGGCAAAGTCTATATATCTAACAACTGGCTGGTTGATTGGCTAAATACTGACTCGGCAGGTAAACGCCTTTGAAAAAGAAAGCAAATATATCTAGGGGTGGCCACGGGTCGGGTACCCGCCCCGAACGCTAATTGGCTGACCCGACCCTAACATATCGGGTCACTATTTTTTTGACCCTAATCCGCTCCGATCTTCATCGGGTACCCGATCCTCGGATACCCGAAAAATAGGGGCGGGTCATAGGGTACCCGCCCCTATTTAAAGAATGCAAATTCTGCAAACTCATAAGACATAAGATGAACCTGCTGGACGATAGCATCATTCAACAAAAAAAAAAAAGGCAACAACATCATTCAAACTAGACAAAGACAAAGCATATTCGAATCTCAAAAATGATCAGTAGCAGTAGTTCCACACTAAATCATAAAGTTAGAAATATCTACTCTGATACATAACTTCCAAAAAGGGCATATAAATGAGAAAAATGTACACTATATAGACATTCTCAAATCCAGCAAACACAGCATGATGCTATGTTAGGGTCCCCAAAACAGAACAGCGACAGCGGTATCGGCGGTGTCCCCAACTAATCAGAAATTAAATAGCAGTAGTATTACAGAGAAAACAGAGAGACAAAATCAGCCCACAGGGAAAGTAGAAGCAGTAGGGAGGAAGGAAGGGAGATGGCAGAAGGCAGAGGCAGCGACTGCTTCAGTAAACTGCTTGGTAGTAGGCAGCAGCAGCGCTCCATCGCTGCCAAACCTAAAACTTTTGACACTGCTGCTGTTGCTCATACTGATTCATCATCATCAGCTGATGCTGATGCTGCTTATCCAAAGCAATCTGATTTCCCCCACCCCCACCACCACGACGCCGTCGATTCCGATGGGGTGCCCACTTCAGGAATAAGCAGACCCCTTTCGGAAATCTTGAAAGAGCTCAACAAGAAAGTACCAGATTCTCTCATCAGTGCCCGCACCGAACCCAATGGCTTCTCCGTCAAATACATCCCCTGGTTTTCCTACTCCCACCACTTCGATATATATATATATATATATATATGGTTTTTTTTTCCTCTCCCACTTTTATGCTTAATGGTTTGTGTCTACTGGAATTAAACTTACTAGTAGTAAGTGTACTACTTTGCACCATTGTTTTTTGTAAAAACTGAATACTATTGCTTCCCACGTCTCTCACTATTACTCGAAGATAGAAAAGGACGACAACGGAGAAACAGGGCTGAAGAGAAAGGGATTCGATTCAGGCAGTTTGAGGTGTTTTAACGGTAGTCTTCGGCCTTAGGTTTGAGAGACAAGGGCATCGGCCACTGAAGAGTGAAGAGTGAAGACTGAAGAGTGTCGGCTGAAGCAGAGGCTGAAATCTGAATGGATGACCAACGGATTGATTTAGGTTAGGAACTTAGGGTTAATAACTTAAAAAATTATAAAATTATCCCTATATTTTTTAATATTTATATATTATACCCCCGGGTCGGGTACCCGCGGGTTTTTGCTTTTACGATCCGTACCCGTATCCGAATGTTCCGGATACCCGACCCTATCTGATCCGCTAAGAGAAATCGGATCGGATATCCTATTTTTCGGTGCGGATCGGATTGGATATCTCGGGTTTTCGGGTCAACGGGTATTTTTGCCCACCCCTAAATATATCCACATCAAGTAAAGCTTTTAAGAAACTCAACTATTCACGAATACATTCATGTTCAAATTTTTAGTTCAAAAAATTTTTGATCGTATAATAACCGAATCAAGTTTGAACATAATAATCGAACTAAACATGAACTTATTTGCTAACTATTTGAATTTGCTCGTGAACACATGTATAATTATTAAGAATAAATAAATACATATAACACTGTGTGTATATGTATGTGTGTGTGTGTATATATATATATATATATACATATCCTATATTTTCCTCAAAAAAGTAAGTATACATAAAATTATCATTTTTTATTTCTAAAACAAATAATATAATTAATTAATTCTAAATCATGTACTATTTTTTAAAAAAATAACCAAATCACTTTTAAACTCGAATTCGAATTCAAGGTCAAGTACAAATTCAACTTGTTTAGTTTAACAAGTTGAGCTCAAATATCTATATAAATTAACGAATTGAATTCAAGCAACATTTATAACTTGTTTAATATCCATCAAACTCCATCCCTGTTCATATAATATTGTAACATAGCTTAAACATCAAGTATTCTGTTTGATTTTGCTTGTCAAAAGCTCTAACGTCAAGTGGCTGGTTGATCTGCTAAATATCTCATTAGGCAGGTAAAAGCCTCTGAAAAGATATTGCAAAGGGTTAAGTTTATTTTCCCCCCTTCTAATTGGAAACATCCACACTATTCTTTTATTCTTGGGCTGCACACCCTCTAGATAAAACTGCAAATGCAAAAATTTAAACTCTACCTATAGTTTAGAAAAAGATAGCAAAGATTAACAAGTGTGCTCTTCTTTTTTCTTTTTTTTTTAGGTGGCGGGTGGGTCAGGGTGGCGGGCACGAACTTACGCTTGTGAATATTGGCATGTTAATTTACCTGATAATCTTTGAAGTTTCTCTTGATAAGAGAATTCTGAAAAAGAATTAGTGCTAAAAAATTTTTAAGGCCCAACAGATTTCGGGTAAAAGATGCCTGTAATTACTTGAATAATTGTGCTTCAAAAAATGAAATTACTTCTTCTCGTATTTGGATTGTCATTTTTTTCTCAAAAATTTTTCATATTTGTCATGCACATTTTTACCTTATATATATATATATATCAAATTATTACAATACTTTTGTTTGACAAAAACTCTATAAAAAAGCAATCCAAACGGGGTCATAATTAGTGTCTTCCATTGTATGTGTTCCCAAATTTTGGTGTTTGAGTTTTTATCTGCTTAAGGTATCTTGAACATTCTTGAACTTTTTGGTCTAAAAAAAAACCTTTTGAAGTCAATATAATTAGTCCCAAACTATTTTGAATGTAATCAAATGCTTCTCCTAGTTCTGCCCAAATTAATCTCATTTCATGTCACTTGTGTCTATGCCGTTAGCTAACAGGAGATCATAAGTAAAGTGCGAATGCAAAAAATACTCAAAATCAAACATAACAAACTTTGAAGTTTTGATATCAATGCCCACTAAATTCTATTTGGGCAAGGAATAATGTACTTTGACCAACTAAATCTGCCTATGAAAAATTGGGAAAAAAAAATTTCATCTTTTGGCAATTTCTCACTCCTATTTCATGAAATCTACAACCAAATCATTAGGCCTGTAGGTTGATCATCATTCTTACGAATTTGGTAACCGCTAATCCATCTCTTATACTATAGATGTCACTTCGAGTCGCCTTCTTCTGCAGATATAGTAGGAAAGTCATCCTTATACTTTCTAAATCAGTGACAGAATATCAAAATGTTCAATCTCATCAAGACATTTCATCGCATTAAATTTCTTGGGCCCTCGAATCAGACATCTTAATTGTTTCAATCTCCAAAAGAAAGAAAACAAAAATGGAAAATTAAGAAGAAAAGGACAGAACATAGAAGAGCTCGGAAGTCTTCCTTGTACAGCTGGGAAGACAGGATAAATACTGGCTTCATTTGCGGTACATATATCAACCTGCGCAAACTTGAGTTGAACTCGAAAGTAGTCATGGGTTCTTTTGAATTTATCTCTATATTCATTATGGTCCTACTTTTCCCATCATCTCATCCCAAAGCCAAAGGTGTCGCTTCAGATTCTGCTAGTGAGGCGGCTGGTCTTTTGAAATGGAAGGCCAGTTTTCAAAACCAGAACAATAGCTTGCTAGCCTCGTGGAACCTCCATTCCATCAACGGCAAGAATTCTTCCAACCTTCCATGCACTTGGGCTGGCATTTCATGCATTAATGGAAGTGTCAGCAAGTTGAATCTCTCAGAGTACAGCATAAAAGGTAGCCTTTATGACTTCCCATTTTCAACCCTCCCAAATCTTGAATATCTTAATCTTAGCCTGAATCAGATCTTTGGCAGCATACCTCGTGAAATAGGTAACCTGTCCAAGCTCATTTATCTTGATTTCTCAGTTAATGAGTTGTCAGAAGAAATCCCACCTGAAATTTGCAACTTGAGAAATTTGACTCATTTAGATCTCTATAGTAATCAACTTTCAGGTCCAATTCCATCAGGAATAGGAACTCTGCATAATTTGATTAAACTTTTTCTGGAGGACAACAATTTAACAGGTCCAATTCCATCCACTTTTGGCAACCTCACCAAGCTAGTGAAGTTATATCTTTTCCAAAATCACCTATATGGTCCCATTCCCCCGGCGATGGGATATTTGATCTCACTCCAGTTTCTTATGTTGTATCAAAATAATCTTACTGGTGCAATCCCAAACTCACTGGGTAATTTGACCAATTTAACTCATCTGTATCTCTATGAGAATCAACTTTCAAGTCCAATTCCAAAAGATTTGGGTGGTCTCAAATTCCTTACCGAAATGGAAATAGGTCAGAACTAGAGGTGGCAATTTGGATTGAAATCCATTTATCCATCCATATAATCCATAATTAAATGGATTTGAATTATCCATTTATAATGTTGGTTTTAAATGGATGACCAAAGTAAAACCATTAAATTAAATGGATTTATATGGATTATCCACAAAAACCATATATATCCATTTACTTAAAAACCAAATAAAAGAAACCTGTTGCATGTTTTTCAACTCTATCTCATTCCTCTGTTCTTTAGTGTTGGCCTCCTCCGCGTTTATTCCACCGGCCTTATGAACACGTTGATGATGATGGCAACTAGCAGCCGCCATCAAATCATAAACGTGGTGTCTCAATTTCTGCTAATTCAATGATATACTAGTTCCGACCTTTTAACTCTTTTACCGCAGTGAAAATGTTTAATTTTGGACAGAAAATAAAGAAAGCAACTAGTGCCTTGCCTGCTTAAGTCTGTGCTCAGAAGTGACAAATACAGAAAGACAGCCTTTACCTTTCCAGTATGACCAAATGCTTGTGTTGCATTCTGGTTTTAAGCCAACTTAAGGAGCCAACTTAAGGATTAAGCCTTGATGGGTGGGAGATCAAGAGTTTAAATATTACCTCCTATTAATTGTCACAATATGTGATTTTTTCAAAAAATTCATACGGGTGTGGTTTAGTCCTCCGTAAGCCCAGTTGAACCTCTCTCCTTAGATTATGATGTGATTTAGTCCCCATTAATCCCTCATTAATTACCATATGGCTATTTGTACAACAATCTTCATGGTTAGTTCCAATTATTTTTGTCATTTATTGATTTTTGTCATTTTCAACACCTAAAATTTACAAGTACATAAAAAAGTATTTTCATATTATAAGAAATGGTAATAAAAAAAAAGTAACCAAAATATTTAAATGGATTATAAATGGATAATTGATTTTTATTTAATCCATTTAGATCCATCCATTTAGATCCATTTAATAAATGGATCTAAATGGATTGGATAAATTTCATCCACCATCCATTAAGTCAAAACCAATTATGAACCATTTATCCATATTGCCACCTCTAGTCAGAACCAACTTAATGGTTCTATTCCTGTTTCAATTGGTAATTTGAGTAACTTAAATGAATTGCATCTTCGAGAGAACCAATTTTCTGGTACAATTCCAGAAGAGCTTGGAAACCTGAAAAAGTTGGTAGTTTTGGATTTGGATCAAAATCAGTTATCTGGTCCATTGCCGGAACTGCTATGCCGAAATGGAACCCTCCAAAACATAACTGTATCTGAGAACAAGCTTACAGGTCCAATCCCTAGAAGCTTGAAATATTGCTCAAGCTTAATTAAGGCCCGCTTCAATGGGAACCATTTCCATGGTAACTTGTCAGAAATGTTTGGCATCTATCCCTTCCTGTATTTCATAGATCTCAGCAACAACGAATTCCATGGGGAACTCTCCAGCAGCTGGGGAAAATGCAAAAGCTTGACAACCCTGAAGGTTGGAAAGAACAACATCACAGGTGGTATACCTCCAGAAATTGGAACTTCAACTCAATTACAAGCACTTGATCTTTCTTCAAATTATTTATCTGGGAAGATACCAAGAGGAGTTGGGAAGTTGGCTTCTATGCTTAATCTATATTTGAATGACAACCAACTCACTGGCAGCATACCTCAGGAGTTGGGAATGCTAACAAAACTTCTTTATCTAGACCTGTCCACAAACTCCTTGAATGGATCTATTCCAGAACATTTGGGAGATTTGAGGTACTTGTTTCACATGAACTTGAGCAACAACATATTCACCCAAAAGATTCCATTCCAAATTGGGAAGTTGACCCAACTTTCTGAACTGGATTTGAGTCGAAATTTCTTCACAGGAGAGATACCATCTGAGTTCCAAAGTTTGCAAAATCTGGGAACATTGGATGATCTCTCACACAATAACCTCTCTGGTGTAATCCCAAAGGCTTTAGTAAAATTGCCTGGTTTATTGCACATTAATATTTCATTCAATAATTTAGAGGGTCCAATTCCGAGTGGTAGAGCCTTTATGAATTTAACCAAAGAGGAAGTACAGGGAAATAAAGGTCTATGCGGCAATATTACAGGGTTACTAGCTTGTGGAAGTTACCCGTTGATTAAAACGCATGTCAAGGATAAGCAGAAGAAACTTCTTGTCACAATTTTATGTCCTCTTCTGGGATCATTCCTACTTCTTTGTGCATTCTATGGTGGTCTCAGATTGCATGATCAATGGAGAAAAAGTTCAGGAACAGAAGATATGGATATGAAGAAGGGCAATTTTTTTCTGTATGTTCTTATGACGGGAAAGCATTGTATAAAGAAATAGTAATGGCTACAGAAGAGTTCAATGACATATTTTGCATTGGGAAAGGGGATTATGGAAGTGTTTATAGAGCAGAGCTTCCATCAGGCGATGTGATAGCCGTAAAGAAGCTTCACCACGTGCCTGAGATGGCGATGCATAGAAGTTTCTTGAATGAGATAAAGGCCTTGACAGAAATCAAGCATCGAAACATTGTGAAACTCTTTGGCTTCTGCTCAAATTCTCGGCACTCATTTTTGGTTTATGAGTACCTTGAAAGAGGAAGCTTGGCAAAAATTTTGAGCATGGAAGAAGAAGCTATGGAGTTAGACTGGCAGAAGAGGTTGAAAATCATCAAAGGCATAGCTCATGCTTTATCTTACATGCATCATGATTGTTCACCAGCAATTGTACATCGAGACTTATCAAGCAACAACATTTTGCTTGATCCAGAATATGAGGCTCACATTTCTGATTTTGGTACTTCTAAGTTTCTGAAAAATGATTCATCTAATTGGAGTTCTCTTGCTGGCACACTTGGATATGTTGCACCAGGTAATAAATGTTTTTTTCTTGCATCAATTTTTTTAACTACTAAATTCAAGTATGATCACATGTTATCACAACATTATTTTCCAGGTAATAAATGTTTCTTTCTTGCATCAATTTTTTTAGCTATTAAATTCAGGTATGATCACATGTTGTCACAACATGATTTTCCATTTGTACCTTGCAGAATTTGCCTACACAATGAAAGTAACTGAAAAGTGTGATGTTTATAGCTTTGGGGTCCTGACAATGGAAGTAATCAAAGGAAAGCATCCTGGTGACTTGATTGCTTATCTAATGTCTTCAAAGCCTGAAAACATAGAACTGAAAGACTTGCTCGACCAAAGACTTCTGTACCCCAGTCAAGAAATTGAAAGGAGTCTGAAATCCGTTCTCAAACTAGTAAGAGCTTGTCTACATGTTGATCCTCAATTTAGGCCAACAATGCTCTTTATTACCAGGTTGTTATCAACTGGTGCATCATATGAGTAAGATCTTTGTGAGTAAACGTGGCCATATGGATCTTTTTTTTTTCATTTTTCCTTTTCTGTTAAATTAATAGATGCAGCAGATATGTAGAATCTGAGTGATGTTGCATTATTCTTGCCTCCTGTTAAATGCAGACTGCAGTGCCTCCTTTTCCTACAGGATAGTACTATCAGGCATCAGCAGAAGATAATATGATGAATATGGCAGCTTAGTTAGAGGATCAAGTTTCTGCGTAAACCAAGTTGTCGTGGCAGCTTAAAAAAGGAGGAAAAAATAAAAAGGTTGTTGTGGCAGCTGTGTAGTGGAAAGTGAGCTGCATGTATTGTGTGTGAAAATAAACCATCCATGGCCAATAGATTTTCAGGAATTTTTTTAGGGGAAAATTGATGCCAAATATGGTATAGTGATCAGATCTAGTGAGTGGTTGCTAGTAATGCCACTAGTGAGTGGTTGTCTAGAGTGAAGAGGTGTCTTTTCCTCCTCTGGCTCTGGTACGGCTTTGATGATATTTGTTTGGTTTTGGACTCTCCAAATTTTGCTTGGTGCGAATTATTCTCCACTCTTTTTTTTTTCTTTATGCAATGTTTCTTCAAAGATGTCCGCCCCTTTTCCAAGGGTTATTGCTTTTCTCACTTTCTTCAACATGGACTCAAAGGACTCTAATGCATGCAAAGATGAAAAGTGAAAATTATCAATGTATCCTTTTTTTTCAAAAAAAAAAAAAAAATTGGCAGACCAGAGTATGGGAGAAACGGCGTGTTTAATAAAATTAAAATCTAAAAACTAAAATTTGAAATTTGAATTATGATTTCATTAAATTACTAAATTGTGTATTATAATTTATATCACATTAAGCGATAATTGAATTGCTTATTACTTATTTTTTAAACAAGTTTTGCCTAGAAAAATTAAATTAATTTTTAAATGTTCTATTTATTTGTTATCAAACACGCCTTAAGATGTTATGAATTGAATACATTAAATTTAAATATTAAATTATCAAATAGGACCTAAGTCATATAAGCGTGTCGATTCTAGCATGTTATACTATTAGCAATTTTATTGGGGCTTTTCATGGTGTAGTTAGAAGCAGCACACTTTACCCAAAGTGATAATTTTAGAGTAAATCTTATGTACACTCATTTGGAATTCAAACTGCTTGCCGATTTAGAGTCTTCCGTTTTATTAGTTTTTGATCTTCGTTCATTGTCTCACTGAAAATCTTTGTTCATACTTCAACCATCCACATCTTGGGCTTTTTTCCCCAGTAAATGCCTTTATTTGTCTACCAATTGATTTCTATCTTTTGAGCTTATATACATAATCGAAATTTCATCACCAAATTATCACCGCTGACATGGACGTCCAAGTAGTTGCAGCTGCACCATGTCCTAAACTTGAGCAAAGCCGCGTCATGGTTATGTTAAACCAATGATATGGTATTCATTATGAACTGTAGAATTCCTTACAAGTGGCACTTAAATAATGAACAATCAAAACTAAAATGAAATTATCTGTCAGTTTCACCTCTAGCAAATAGGATATCTACCGTTGCTGACAAAAAAAAAAAATATTATCCGTCTTCTCGTGTAAACCTGTATTACAATTACGCATAAATAGGGATGTTAATGATAAGAAAATTAAGAAACTAGAAAAAGCTTTACAAATTATATATCTGTAGCCCTAAACTAGTATTAAATTGCCTCCGGTTATTAGAAATTATAGGAAAGGGATTTGTCTAACAAATGCCTCAAGCCATTCTCCAAATATTAATCCTCAATAGAAAGTTATGTTAAATTGTGAAAGTGCCTGAATGGGGTTATATTGATCTATATATTAGGGTGTGCATCATTGAGTGCGTGGGAGCATCCGTGAGAAAAGGCAATAGACAAAACCCTTGACTTGGCCCTCTGTCTTTTTTTATTTTAGATTTCTATATTTCAGAAAGCTTATAAAATTTGTTATTACTGATTAAAGTCATGATAATGGAGTCAGTTGTAAACTATTTGAAAGATAGTGATGGAGGACAACGGAAAAAGAGAGAAGAACCAGAATAATTGGCAATGGGGATGTGAATGAGAGGGAAGGGGCTTAAAAGATATTGATGGGAGAAGGAAAGAAGGAGAGAAGAAGGGGAAGAATTAGCAATGAGGATGTGAATAAGCGGAAAGCGGCAAAATTTACCGTGGGAAGGCTAAGTTTAATTTTAAAACATGTTTTAACGTGGCCAAAACTAGTTCTACTATGGATTTCTTTAAAAACAAATGATACTGGGATGTAAAGAAAAAAAAATCTTGGGTGGTCGACAGCCCCAATCCGCTGTTCCCTCTTTCCAAAGTTGGGATCTTCAACAATGGTCAATTTAAATTGCACCATACAAATGTATGAACTAGTGCAAGAGACATAGATAATAGGGTTATTATCATTTTACCCCCTTAAACTATATTACTACTATTAGTTTACCTCTTAACGTTATCTTTTAGCCATTTTACCTTCATAGGTAATTCAATTCAACATGTCAAGAAATTTTGGACAAAAGTACCCTTTTATTATATAGCATTACTACATTGTTATTTTCATTCTATCCTTATAAATTATAGTAATACAATCGTTTTAATTCCTAACATTATTTTTTTGACATTTTATTTCATCGTTAATCTAACCAGTATGGTAAAATTTTTTTAAATGTATTTACCCTTTCTATATATAATTCAAAATAAAAAATTAGAATGGTTATTCTTCCTTTTGTTTTCACTTTAAGAGATCCAAAAATATAAAAATAAAAGAATTTTTTCAAATTTCTTTTTTCACACTTATTAATACTAGGAACAGAAAAAGAGATAGAAGAGAAGGAGATAGCAAATTAGATTTTACAAAGAAAGAAAATAAAGAAGAGTCTAACATTATCATATTACTTTAAAGTTGTCGAGATTAAAATTGGAATTTGGTAGTAAACAAAAAAGTAAAATAATTTTAAAATAACAAGAATATTTAATTCTTTCTTATTTGTATTTTTAAAAAAATAATTGAGCACACTCTCTCTCTTTCTCGCTCTCTCTCTATCTCGCCCTCTCTCTCCCTCCCAATCTTTCTATTTTTTTTCAATATTAAAAGATTAGCAAGAAAAAAGAGATTAATACTTTGACTTTTTTTTTCTTGATACTAAAAAGGAGAAGAGTCACTCTAAATTTTTTTCATTATTTTTATCATACAAAGAGGAGGGTACTTTTTTCTAAAATCTTTTAACTTGTTAAGTTAGTTTAATGGTATAATAAATTGCCAAAAAAATAATTTTAGGGAGTAAATTGATAATGAGACTATAGTTTATGGGGATAAAATAATTATAAGGGCTAAACATGTCTTTTCACTTTAGTTAACAAACTCCGTTAAGTTTGATCATTAATCTTGAGGGTAAAGTGACTAAAAGGTCATATTAAGGGAAAAATTGATAGTAACACCAAACGTTAAATGGGTAAAGTGATAATAACCCTAGACAATAAGTAGAAGATGTATACATTCAGATATCAACCAACAGAAACTGTATTACAGTATGTTTGAAAAGTTCTGTTTTGACACTTTGTTGTCTTAGTGCCCTTTTCTTTTAAAATGTAAGTGTCGCTATTTATGGTAGTATAGTATATATTTCATAGAACAATTGGCAGTGCTAATGAAAAAGGCCTTGGATCTCTATTTTCCCACGTGTTTGGAGTTCGTTACACTTGTTCGAGAAACTGCATAGTGTAATTGATGGCCCAGATAAGTTTAAATCGAATTTGGATGGAGGTATTGATTATAATAAATAACGTTCAATAAGTGTCAAATTTTGCAAAATTTTTGTCATAGTATTTACATCTATTTTTTTAGTAAAGATATAGAGTTCACCTATAGAAAGTCGCTCTAAATCCACGATATTTTTAAATGATAGACACAAATATGGGAATCCTAAAATCAAAGAAGGGGATTATCTATTAGTCTATTTCTTGTCGCTTAAGCCATAGATTTCTATATTTTGTAAGGCTTATAAAAATAGTTACTATGGATAATGTTGTCATTATGGCATCAAAGACCACTCAAAAGATATTGATGGAAGAGAGAAAAACAGAGACAAGAAGGAAGGATTGACAATAAGAGAAGAAAAGGGAAAAGACACAAGAAAAGAATTAAAGCATGGGCAATAAAAAAAATTGAGAGGGAATTAGGTGAAGGGGAAAATCTTAGAGATGTGCAAGAATAGAAAGGGCTAAGTTTGACCTTAAAACGGAATTTTTGTTGGAGAGGTCTTGATAATAGATCATAAAGATAGCTACAAAGTAGTATCTAACATTGTCCAATTTAGTCCTTAAAGTACATCCACTTAGACATAAATCGTTCTCACTTTCTTAATGATGTTACTTAAGTGGGGCAAATTTATAGTTTAAGATCTAAAGTGTCTCATTTTTAAGTTTAAGGACTAAAGTGAGAATTTAGATATAGTTGAAGGGTGCAAAGTGCAATTAAACCTAAGAATATTATCAATATGGATGAGCATTTAAACGCAAATTGTAAATGTTTTACTGTGCCATGTATTTCAAATAAAAGATATCAGTTATTGTTTTCTCTGCCTCCTTTGATCACTTCTTTTTTGTTTAAAATAATTGAACTTTCATTTGTTGTTTAGAGGTAGTTTACTACATTTTGAATTTTTAGGGGGTACAATATGAGGAAAGAGAGGAAGTTTTCTAGAACGGAAAAAAATGATAGGCAATTGCAAGAATATATAATAGTTGAACACATTATGTTGATCTGCATTAGAGCAAAGTGCAAAATTTGTTACCATACTTTTCTTAAGTTGATGAATGAGGAAATTTTCTCTAAGTAAAATGCACCACTGGTTACTGAACCTTTTTAAAATCTCATTTAGGTAGCTATACCATTTTTCTTGTCATGAATAGATCTACTAAATTATTAAAAGTGTTCATTTGGCTATTCCATCTATTTTTCAGTTAAACGAGACAAACGAAACATTTCGTGACTATTATTTTTTTTTTTGGATTTTTTAAATTAAAGATAATAAATGGAAAAATAATTTTTCTTAGAAAAAATATTTACAACACAAGTCATCATTGCATTCACAAACTTTTGGAAAAGTCATAGAACTATTTTAGCCTGAAAATAAATGGATTTATGCTTAAAAAAAAAAAGAAAAAGTTCAGAAAGAAACATGACAAAACTTTTAAGGAAGGAAAAATGACCTGTTTCATCCCTCACATTTCGTAAAAATATTCTTTTTGTCCTTCACATTTAAAACGAAGCAAATTGGTCCTGCACATTTAAAAACTGAAGCTTTTACATCCTAGAAATAAACTCTCAGTTGTGAATCAAACCATCAAACAACCCGATTACAAATTTTAGGGTAAGAATTGGTAGACCACTCGCGAAAACATATTTCCAACACATAAATTAAGGTAATTAAAAAATCTTAATTAAAACCCATTTGGTTCTTCAAAAGAATGAAATTGTGCTAAAACTCTCAAGCACTAAACCCTTAGTGCAACAAAACTGTGGAATTTGTCTAAGGGTCTAGTGCTTGAGAGCTTGAGAGCCAATACACGGCCGAGTATCTGACCTTTACTAACAACTGCCCGCCAATAAAAATTGTTTTTTCAACAACAAGGACTTTTCTCGTCCAATATTACGTCAAGCTGATCATAAATGTTGGACCGTGGGGCACAAGGGCCCAGAATTAAACACGTTTGACACCAACCATAACTATATTCATCTTGACGGTTGGACCTTTACGAACACGAGCCCAGCAAAAGTTTACTTATATTAAACCAATGATACTCATTCTGTATTTAGAGGTTCAAGATTTTGACAAAATGCATTTTTGTGAAAGTTTAGTTATGTTAAAAAAATGACCTTCTTTTTTCTTTTCTTTTTTTGTGGTTAAAACGGTTTGCTTATTATCAAAAAAAAAAAAAAAAAACAAACAAACAAACAATGACCTTTTATGTATACAAGTTAGGTGAGACTCTATAGCTGTTGGACTAGAGTACCATACAGTTAGTTGGGTAGAAGTTGTTAGAGTACTGAAATGATTTTGTAAATATCAAACCAAAGTTATCGTTATGTTAAACCAATTGTATGGTATTTTAGGATTTTAGATTTTCTCGCAAGTTGCACTCAATTATACACACAATCAGCGCTAATACAAAACAATCTAGGCAATTAGTATTCCAAGTAGGAAAACAAAACAAAAATGCTTTACAAGCAACAACTATTTGTCTTCTGATAAGCACATATATCAATTAACCTCAAACAAATGTACGCATTAGTATCTTAAAGATAAGAAAATCGAACTAGTAAAAACCTCCTAAAATATATCGCAATAGCGTAAAATTACCTCCGATGAGTAGAAATTGTAAATCAAGACCCGAGGCATTAACTGTCTACCAAAAAATAAAATTGAATTGTGAAAGTAAGAAAGTAAATATCAAGTATGTGCGTAGATATCTTACTGTGTGTTTTAATGAGCGCCCCAAAGCATCAATGAGAAAAATTCTAGAGTAAAAATCACTTGACCATCTTACCCCTCTTATAGTTATCACATTTTTATATTTTGGAAGGCTTATAAAAGTGGTTACCATTGATTAAAGTCATCATAATAGAGTCAATGCTTAATACTATTTGAAAATTATTGATGGAGGATAAAAAGGAGGAGAGAATATAGAAGGGGAAGCATTAGCAATACTTAATTATGTACTAGACTGGGAACAAGAGGGTGGAAAATTGACAATACTTAGCTATGTACAAGACTGGAGAGGGCTAAATTTAATTTCAAACACGTTGTTAATTTGCTAAGGATCCACTTGAAAAACAATAATGTTTTAATGTCAAGAAGTAGAAATTTCAAGATACACATCCCTATTCCTTAAAGAGTAGGGTAGGGAACAACATCATTTTCCTTAAAAAAACAGGGTAGCCAATGTACCCTCATCTTGGCTTGGAAGTCCTTTAGACCTTTGTCAAGAAGAATTAAGGGTAGGAATGATACCATTCTTGAAGGTTGAGGGGCAGGCTTAGTCTAAAAAAAAAATGCAAGACTCGGTCATTTTTTATGTATGTTAACTTTAGATCGTGTTCAAATAAAAGACTCGCAATGGTTTGAAATGGACAAAATTGTATAACAGTTATTCAGTTGCAATCATTTGCGCCCCTATTCTTGCCAACAAGGTCCATCAACAAATTTATTTGAAAACAATCACAATTGTCGTATCCAAAAATTATTTTTACTTGATCCTTATTTAATAGGAAGGTAGTAAATTCATACCTTTCTATTCTAAATTCACAATAAAATGGTATTAAGGTGTAGATTTAGGATGGAGAGTTGTGGATTTAGTCCCTCTTGACTACCTTTTTTAAACCTCACCTAATTTTTCTTGCAATAATTTATTCATCTTTGTTTGTCAATTATTCATCAGATTATATTGAAACAACAAAAAAATTTCTAATAGTTGTCCAATTATATCATTACTCTTTATCTTGATCAATAGATTAATATATTTAAAAATCAATTCAATTCAATAATGTTATATCATTCAATTTGCACGAAACTTTCGAAGGGTCTGCAACATTAAAATTATTAATGTTCAAATGCCAAAACTTGATCCTTTATTCTTTTTTTCATTTTCCACGTGTAACTAGTAAGTGATGTAGTATATTAGGAACTATACTTGGCAATTGGGCGGGTTAAGCGGGTTTTGGGCCGGTTAGGAGGGTTTTGGGCGGGTTAATATTGGATTTTCATTTAAATGGGTTATACCCAACCACCCAACTTTAGATTGGGTTGATTTTAGGTTGGATCATATTGGGTTATCTCAAACCCGTGACCCAAATATGACCCAACATATTAATTAATACATTTTAATACATAAACTTTTTTACATACATTTTAACATACAAAAAAGATTTTTTTTCACACATATAAACACATTTTCACATACATAAATGTATTTTCACACATACTCACTTCTTAAGTTCCTTGAAAACACATCATAAATACAATAATATTTTATATTGCTTGTATTGTGAGTTTTAGATAATAAATTGTACATTTAAATAGATTAGCTAAAAAAATTGTTTACTTTTTAGTTTTTAATACTACTAATTGATTGAAACTTATTAAATGAATGGAGACATTACTGCATTTTGATTTTTGGACTCGGTAATTAAGAGGGAAAATTAATTGTCTTACTGATTCCAATCTTCTCATGAAGTTGAAGATTGGAGGTATTTGCTTCAGACTAAATGAAGTCGCTAGACTAGCCATGCCCAAGTTGCCATAATTAATCAAAACAAAATAGAATCCGCAAGTCAACTATATTCATTTGAAGTTAATATCATGATCTATATACATATAATATATATTAGAGGGTATTTTTTTTATTGACTTGATATAGTTAGATAATTCATTACCTGATTAATTAGAATCATCTAGGATTATACTTGATGCTATGGTCATATTAATCTTTTAGAATTACCACAGCTCTGATATAAAGCAGAAAATATTATATGCTTGTAAAACTAGTATTGGTCCCCAAAAAATTATTAAGGAAAATCCCAAACTTTTTAAGAAATAAATGAGAGGAGAATTCATGAACTATTCTGACATTTTTACCACATCGGAATCGCATTATTTTAAATTATTGAAAAATTAAGCTGATACAAAGTAAGCTTTTGTTTGTAAATTTGAAGAATCCAAAATTATATAATGCTAAAAGGTTAAAAAAGAAATTTGTACAATATTATATGTACACGAAATACTAACAAACAAAAGCAATCATGAAATATTAAAAAAGAATGCAATTAGGACAAATTTAAAACTCTATTTTACGTACACGAAATATTAACAAACAAAAGCAAGTAGCAACTTGAGAATAACCACACAAAAAAAAGAAAAAAAGGGGGAGGAAAACAACATACTCTTAAAAGGCATAATAAATTGTTATAAAAGTTGCGCAAGTTTAACTACTGTTATAAAAGTAAAATAAGCATGAGTTTTTATTTCAAGTTTCTTTTTTCTTTTGAATAAAAATTAAAAAAATTGATTGAAAATATATATATATGAGAATTTTGAATACAAATTAATCAATGAATTATTAACACATGTCCAAATACAAATAGTTGGACATATGTGTATTGAATCTTGTATTTATTACTTTGAATTACTTTTAAACAAGTTGGGTTTTGGATACCCAAATCAAAAACCCCAACCCGTCCAATGAATAAATTGGGTTGTTCTTACCTAAGCCAACAAAACCCATAATCCAATTGACCCAACCCATCCTTTAAAATTAATGGGTGAATTGGGCGGATTGTTGGGTTTTGGGCTTGTTTGCCAGCTCGATTAAGAACTATTTAGTATCAAATATGACTTTAAGGGCACAGCCTAACCTGACCGTAATAGTAATATTGAGTTCATAGGCATTTTATATTTGCAGGCTCGGTTCATTAAATCAGAAAATTCATAAGGCAGTCAAATAGTCACAGTTGTCAAACTACGTAGTTTCATATTGGACAGGAAATTGGACACAAAATATTGGACAGAGGATTTGCTCTCGTTTTTATGAGGGATGAGATTTCAAGAAAAAGTTTGAATGAGTATTCTAAGGGCAAACGAGAACTTGGTGTCTACTAATTGATTATTATTTTTTGAAAGACTTCTAAGTTTAAGTAAACTTCTCGATTAAAATGTCAAGATGATATATATCAGTTCTCTAAAATGAAAAGACTTTTTTACTCTATTCCAAAAGACTTTTTTAGTCAAGATGATACATCAACGCTCTAAAAAATATACTCATTTCATCAACCTCAACAATTGCTTTCAAAAAGTAGTAATCAATTAGTGGAATAACTTCAAGGAAAAGACTCAGGTAGCCATCATCGCTCTTAAACGAATTTCTTTTTGTCAACAATAGCTTTCAAAATGTAGTAATCAATTAGTGGAATTTCAAAAAGTTGGAATAAGTATTCTAGGGGGAAAGGATTTTTCTACTTAAATGAGCCATATCAAACATTAGAATGGAATGAACAAATTGAAAAGATCTTTTCTATTCAAGCCATTCTTGCATGCAAAATCAGGAATTAGTGTCTACTGATTGATTATTACTTTTTGAAAGACTTATAAGTTTAAATAAACTCCTCGATTAAAATGTCAAGATGATATATATCAGTTCTCTAAAATGAAAATGACTTTTTTACTCTATTCCAAAAGACTTTTTTAGTCAAGATGATACATCAACGCTCTCAAAAATAAACTCATTTCATCAACCTCAACAATTGCTTTCAAAAAGTAGTAATCAATTAGTGGAATTACTTCAAGGAAAAGACTCGGGTAGCCATTATCGCTCTTAAACGAATTTCTTTTTGTCAACAATAGCTTCCAAATGTAGTAGTCAATTAGTGGAATTTAAAAAATTTGGAATGAGTATCCTAGAGATAAAGGGCTTTCTCGCTTAAATGAGCCATATTAAACACTAAAATGAAATAGACAAATTGGAAAGGCTTTTCCTATTCAAGCCATTCAGTAGGGAGAACTAGTCATAGAAGACAAAAAATGGTCAATTTCATTGAACATTTCAATATTGCATTAAATTTCTTGGCCCATTGGAATAGACATCTTATATGTTTCACTCTCAAAAAATAAAAATGAAGAAGAAAGGGAAGGAGAGAGGGACCAAAGCAGAATACTTCCGAAGTCTTCCCTGTATTGTAAAGTTGGGATAAGTACTAGTTTCGTTTGTGGTACAAAGTAACGATCTTTGGCAACTCGATTTGAACTTAAGTGTAATTGTGGGTTCTTTCCAAATAATTTCCATATTCAATTTCGTCCTACTTTTTCCATCATTCTGGAAGACTTATAAAAGCTATTACCATTTGATTAAAGTCATGATCCCGAGTCAACCACAACGTATTGATGGGAGTTCAGGAAGGGGAAAGGAGAGAAGAAGGGGAAGTGTTGGGCAAAACTTAGATACCTACAAGACTAGGGAGGCCAAGTTTAATTTAAACATTTGCAGCCCTTTAACTAACAGGAAAAGAGAAGGGTATATTAACCTGAAGCAGACAATACTGGAATTCAAACGGACAGAAATAGAAGTTTAGATTCCGATATCAATTAAATTCTGTTTTGAGCCAGTACTACGGCCAACTAATTCTGCCCATAGAATTGGTAGAAAATTACTCCTTTGCATTTCTACTTTCCTTTTTTAACACATTGAGTTCATCCGACTGTGTTTTAAGTTTACAAAATATTTGGGAGTAATTTTTTTTTTTTTTTTTGCTGGTGTAGAGTTGCAAACAAGTTGATTCGAGTCAAGTTTTGATTCAATTGAATTGAGTTTGGACTCAATTTTATCAAATTTGACCTCGACGAACTCTCAATATAAAGTTCGAATTTGAACTCGACCTCAAATTAGACCGAATTGAGCTTACTCGAGTTTAAAAAATAAAAAATAATTATTTTTTTAAAAAAATGAATAAAACAGTAATTAACAAATAATAAAAGCTGGATCAGTTTTGTCTTGGGTGTTTTTAGAAAATATTTATAGCAGATGCTTTCAAAAAATAAATCTTCCATTTACATGGTTGTACTTTCAAAATTGGGGCTGTTCGAATGGTGGAGCTTTGTAAAACACGTTTTGGAAAACTGGCTTGTCCGTGATGTTTGTTACTTATTCAAGCCTAATTAAGTCAAGAACAATTGGAAAAAGTTGATTATATTTTTTTGTCTGTCTACTCAAAAGAAATGATTACACACACAAATATATATATGATAGGTGGAGTATTCTTCCTGCCTCTAGCTCCATTTAAATTCAGCGGTAAAAATTTCTCCAGAGTCGGGCGGTGCATGCTCTCACCGCCATAACCTTTCCTTAAGTCTTGGTCCTTAACGTGTAAAAAAATTTATTCACTAGTCAAGTCATGATGTGTGCTAGAAAATGAAATAATGCTTCGTAAATACGCAAAGTGATAGACATTGTCGTCCACTTGCCATCAATCGTTATAGTGTAAGCCAAGCTAAAATTTGTTCTAAACCATGTATTACTTAAAAAAAAAAGGTAACTAAATCATTTTCAAACTCAAATTTGAAATTGAACCCAAGCTCAAGTTCACCTGGTTTAATTTAATGAGCCGAACTCAAGTTTGAAATTGAATATCTATACCAATTAATGAATCAAATTGAGTAGCATTTATAACTCGTTTAATATTCAATTGAATTCCAATTCTATTCATATAAGACTCCCCCTATCCCATTTTAATAGTCCTAATTTTTTTTCACACAGTTTAAGAAAAAGTAGTTAACTTTGTTGGAAAAACAAATTTAGATTGCTATTTTCCTAAAATATCCTTACATTAAATAAAGTTGGTTTTTCATATACTCCCTCCATCCCACTTTGATAGTCCTATTTTCCTTTTTCGTCTGTTCCAAATTCTAGTCCACTTTCCAATTGAAGAATGTAGTTGTATTTTAATTTTTCTAAAATACCCTTATTCAATATAAGTTGTTGTTACTATAAACCTACCACATTTAATGCATTTAGATTTTCCAATTTTATTTATATCAGGAGGGAAACAAACTATGTCTATCATTGGCTACAAACCATGAGTGAAAATTTTCAAAACCATTCATATTCCCACAATTTTTCTAATGAAACTCCAACAAAAGAATATGATTTCAAGTTCCCATAAAGTTGTACTCGAATTAACGTGAGGATATTTTAGGAAAATAGCTGCCTAAATTGATTGTTCCAACAAAATTAACTACTTTTTCTTAAACTGTATGAAAAAAAATCAGGATTATCAAAGTGGAACGGAGGAGTATCAATATGTTTTGAAAAATCTAAATGTATTAAATGGGGTAGGCTATATTCAATATTAACAATCTATATTAAATAAGGTAGTTTATAGTAATAACAACTTACATTAAATAAGGGTATTTTAGAGAAATTAAAAGACAATTACATTTTTCAATTGGAAAGTGGACTACAATTTGGGACAGACGAAAAAAGAAAACAAGGCTATCAAAGTGGGACGGAGGAAGTATGTGAATAGAGTTTAAACATTAATTACTTGGTTTGATTCTACTCGTTAAAAGCTCTAACGTCAAGTGGCTGATTGACATAGCTCAGCAGGCAGGTAAAAGCATTAGAAAAAAGATTGTGCTAAAAAATTTTATCGCCCAACATATTCGGGTAGAAGATGCTTCTAATTGCTTGAAACAAAACTGGTGTCTTTCATTGTATGTGTTCCCAAATTTTGTGTTTGAGGTTTCATCTGCTTAAGGTATCTTGAACATTCTTGAACTTTTTGGTCTAAGAAAAAAAAAACGTTTTGAAGTCAATATAATTAGTCCCAAACTATTTTGAATGTAATCAAATGCTTCTCCTAGTTCTGGCCAAATTAATCTCATTTCGTGTCAACTTGTGTCTATGCCGTTAGCTAACAGGAGATCAGAAGTAAAGGGCAAATGCAAAAAATACTCGAAATCAAACGTAACAAACTTTGAAGTTTTGATATCAATGCCCACTAAATTCTATTTGGGCAAGGACAAATGTACTATGACCAATTACATCTGCCAATGAAAATTTGGAAAAAAAATTCATCTTTTGGCAATTTCTCACTTCTATTTCTTGAAATCTACAACCAAATCATTAGGCGTAATCCCCCTCCAGAAGATACAGATCTATACCATAAAGAGCCTAGCCTGTAAGTTGATCATCATTTTTACGAATCTGGCACACCGAGTCACCTTCTTCCGCAGATTTAGTAGGAAAGTCATCCTTATATTTTCTAAATCAGTGACAGAATATCAAAATGTTCAATCTCATCAAGACATTTCATTGCATTAAATTTCTTGGGCCCTCGAAATAGACATCTTAATTGTTTCAATCTCCGAAAGAAAGAAAAGAAAAATGGAAAATTAAGAAGAAAAGGACAGAACAAGATGACCTCGGAAGTCTTCCTTGTGCAGCTGGGAAGACAGGATAAATACTGGCTTCATTTGCGGTACACATATCAACCTGCGCAAACTTGAGTTGAACTCGAAAGTTGTCATGGGTTCTTTTGAATTTATCTCTATATTCATTATGGTCCTACTTTTCCCATCATCTCATCCCAAAGCCAAAGGTGTCGCTTCAGATTCTGCTAGTGAGGCGGCTGGTCTTTTGAAATGGAAGGCCAGTTTTCAAAACCAGAACAATAACTTGCTAGCCTCGTGGAACCTCCAATCCATCAGCGGCAAGAATTCTTCCAACCTTCCATGCGCTTGGGCTGGTATTTCATGCATTAATGGAAGTGTCAACAGGTTGAATCTCTCAGAATACAGCATAAAAGGTAGCCTTTATGACTTCCCATTTTCATCCCTCCCAAATCTTGAATATCTTGAACTTAGCCTGAATCAGATCTTTGGCAGCATACCTCGTGAAATAGGTAACTTGTCCAAGCTCATTTATCTTAATTTCTCAGTTAATGAGTTGTCACATGAAATCCCACCTGAAATTGGCAACTTGAGAAACTTGACTCATTTAGCTCTAGGAAGAAATCAACTTTCAGGTCCAATTCCTGACGGAATTGGAACTCTGCATAATCTGATTGAACTTTATCTGAACAACAACACTTTGATAGGTCCAATTCCATCCACTTTTGGCAACCTCACCAAGCTAGTGAAGTTATATCTTTGCCAAAATCACCTATATGGTCCCATTCCCCCGGCGATGGGATATTTGATCTCACTCCAGTTTCTTATGTTGTATCAAAATAATCTTATTGGGGCAATCCCAAAGTCACTGGGTAATTTGACCAATTTAACACATCTGTATCTCTATGAGAATCAACTTTCAAGTCCAATTCCAAAAGATTTGGGTGGTCTCAAATTCCTTACCGAAATGGAAATAGGTGGGAACCAACTTAATGGTTCTATTCCTATTTCAATTGGTAATTTGAGTAACTTAAATGAATTGCATCTCCGAGAGAACCAATTTTCTGGTACAATTCCAAAAGAGCTTGGAAACTTGAAAAAGTTGGTAGTTTTGGATTTGGAGCAAAATCAGTTATCTGGTCCATTGCCGGAACTGCTATGCCAAAATGGAACCCTCCAAAACATAACTGTATCTGAGAACAAGCTTACAGGTCCAATCCCTAGAAGCTTGAAATATTGCTCAAGCTTAATTAGGGCCCGCTTCAATGGGAACCATTTCCATGGTAACTTGTCAGAAATGTTTGGCATCTATCCCTTCCTGTATTTCATAGATCTCAGCAACAACGAATTCCATGGGGAACTCTCCAGCAGCTGGGGAAAATGCAAAAGCTTGACAACCCTGAAGGTTGGAAAGAACAACATCACAGGTGGTATACCTCCAGAAATTGGAACTTTAACTCAATTACAAGCACTTGATCTTTCTTCAAATTATTTATCTGGGAAGATACCAAGAGGAGTTGGGAAGTTGGCTTCTATGCTTAATCTATATTTGAATGACAACCAACTCACTGGCAGCATACCTCAGGAGTTGGGAATGCTAACAAAACTTCTTTATCTAGACCTGTCCACAAACTCCTTGAATGGATCTATTCCAGAACATTTGGGAGATTTCAGGTACTTGTTTCACATGAACTTGAGCAGCAACATTTTCACCCAAAAGATTCCATTCCAAATTGGGAAGTTGACCCAACTTTCTGAACTGGATTTGAGTCGAAATTTCTTCACAGGAGAGATACCATCTGAGTTCCAAGGTTTGCAAAATCTGGGAACATTTGATCTCTCCCACAATAACCTCTCTGGTGTAATCCCAAAGGCTTTAGTAAAATTGCCTGGTTTATTGCACATCAATATTTCATTCAATAATTTAGAGGGTCCAATTCCGAGTGGTAGAGCCTTTATGAATTTAACGATAGAGGAAGTACAGGGAAATAAAGGTCTATGCGGCAATATTACAGGGTTACGAGCTTGTGGAAGTTCCCCGTTGATTGAAAAGCATGTCAAGGATAAGCTGAAGAAACTTCTTGTCACAATTTTATGTCCTCTTCTGGGATCCTTCCTACTTCT
The DNA here is from genome assembly GCF_003713205.1 of Coffea eugenioides. Taxonomy (NCBI): domain Eukaryota; kingdom Viridiplantae; phylum Streptophyta; class Magnoliopsida; order Gentianales; family Rubiaceae; genus Coffea; species Coffea eugenioides. The sequence continues at coordinate 9,540,319 of NC_040037.1, forward strand.
TTATGCATTCTATGGTGGTCTCATATTGCATGATCAATGGAGAAAAAGTTCAGGAACAGAAGATATGGATGTGAACAAGGGCAATTTTTTTCCGTATGTTCTTATGACGGCAAAGCATTGTATTAAGAAATAGTAATGGCTACAGAAGAGTTCAATGACATATTTTGCATTGGGAAAGGGGGTTATGGAAGTGTTTATAGAGCCGAGCTTCCATCAGGCGATGTGATAGCCGTAAAGAAGCTTCACCACATGCCTGAGATGGCGATGCATAGAAGTTTCTTGAATGAGATAAAGGCCTTGACAGAAATCAAGCATCGAAACATTGTGAAACTCTTTGGCTTCTGCTCAAATTCTCGGCACTCATTTTTGGTTTATGAGTACCTTGAAAGAGGAAGCTTGGCAAAAATTTTGAGCATGGAAGAAGAAGCTATGGAGTTAGACTGGCAGAAGAGGTTGAAAATCATCAAAGGCATAGCTCATGCTTTATCTTACATGCATCATGATTGTTCACCAGCAATTGTACATCGAGACTTATCAAGCAACAACATTTTGCTTGATCCAGAATATGAGGCTCACATTTTTTATTTTGGTACTTCTAAGTTTCTGAAAATAGATTCATCTAATTGGGGTTCTCTTGCTGGCACATATGGATATGTTGCACCAGGTAATAAATGTTTCTTTCTTGCATCAATTTTTTTTGCTATTAAATTCAGGTATGATCACATGTTGTCACAACATGATTTTCCATTTGTACCTTGCAGAATTTGCCTACACAATGAAAGTAACTGAAAAGTGTGATGTTTATAGCTTTGGGGTCCTGACAATGGAAGTAATCAAAGGAAAGCATCCTGGTGACTTGATTGCTTATCTAATGTCTTCAAAGCCTGAAAACATAGAACTGAAAGTCTTGCTCGACCAAAGACTTCTGTACCCCAGTCAAGAAATTGAAAGGAGTCTGATATCCGTTCTCAAACTAGAAAGAGCTTGTCTACATGTTGATCCTCAATTTAGGCCGACAATGCTCTTTATTACCAGGTTGTTATCAACTGGTGCATCATATGAGTAAGATCTTTATGAGTAAACGTGGCCATATGAATCTTTCTTTTTTCCTTTTCCTTTTCTGTTAAATTAATAGATGCAGCAGATATGTAGAATCTTAGTGATGTTGCATTATTCTTGCCTCCTGTTAAATGCAGACTGCAGTGCCTCCTTTTCCTACAGTATAGTACTATCAGGCATCAGCAGAAGATAATATGATGAATAAAAAGGAGGAAAAAAATAAAAAGGTTGTTGTGGCAGCTGTGTATTGGAAAGTGAGCTGCTGAGTATGTATTGTGTGTGAAAATAAACCATCCATAGCCAATAGACTTTCAGGAGTTTTTTTAGGGGAAAATTGATACGAAAAATGGTATAGTGATGACATCTAGATTTTGACAAAGTATAGTAACCAGCAGCACACTTTATCCAAAGTGATAATTTTAGTAAATCTTATGTACACTTATTTGGAATTCAAACTGCTTGCCGAATTAGCGTCTTCCGTTTTATTAGTTTTTGATCTTCGTTCATGGTCTCATTGAAAATCTTTGTTCATACTTCAACTATCCACAGCTTGGACTTTTTTCCCAAGTAAATACCTTAATTTGTCTACCAATTGATTGCTATCTTTTGAGCTTATATACATAATCGAAATTTCATCACCAATTATCACCGCTGACATGGACGTCCAAGTAGTTGCAGCTTCACCATGTCTTAAACTTGTTGGTAATAGTTTGTAATGAAAATGTTGAAGTTCATTGTCCCACATTGAAAGAGGATAGAGTGCTCATTGTCTATATATGCATCATTGTCTTGTTTCCTTTACAAACTTGTTTCAAAATATTAGTTTGGTGGGAAAGTTATTTCAGTTTATATCTCATACACTTGAATATGAATTGAAAGATATATAAAATCTTGACAAGGTAGAGTGCTTGGATATCTTAAAAGGACAAAAGATTTAGAGCTTTCCTATAACAAATTTCCGACTGTACTTGAAGGTTATTCTGATGCAAGTTGGGTAACCAGTGTATGTGACAAAGTGTCTACTTCTGGATGGATTTTTACGTTGGGTGGAGGAGCTATTTCTTGGGCATCAAAGAAACAAACCGGCATAACTCATTCCACGATAGAGGCTGAATTTGTAGCCTTAGTAGTTGCATGCAAAGAGGCCGAATGGCTAAGAAACTTACTGTTAGACATCGAGTTGTGGCCAAAACCGATACCAGCCATTTCTTTGCATTGTGACAGCGAAGCCACTATGTCTAGAGCGTTAAATAGAATATATAACGGCAAATCTAGACATATAAGCCTAAGACATGAATATGTCAGACAATTATTGAATGATAGCATAGTCACAGTAGTGTATGTTAGATCATTCAACAACTTGGCAGATCCATTCACTAAAGCTCTCTCAAGAGATGTAGTGAAAGCAACGTCATTGGGAATGGGGTTAAAACCCGTTGTCTATAACCACTAGTAATGGTAACCCAACCTCTCTTTTAGCACTAACACTAGATGAAAGGTTTAAAGGGTAATAACATGTTACTAATAAGTGGTTGTGAGCACTAGAAATTGTATTATACCATTCCAAGATACTAGTGCAGTTTGATACTTAAGAGGCTGAGTATAATACTCTTAATGAAGTTAAATTTCGTTTCATAGTGCCTTGGTATTGAAGGCTTGAAATGTACTTCATCTATATGATCATGGGAGTGGTGCCGCTCCTAGCAAAAGTGGGGGTTTTCTTTTGTTAATAATCATGAACCTAGGATGGAGCACACGGGCGGTAAAAGTGCTAAAATCATTTCGTGAACTATTCTCCAAAAAACGATATAATCTTGTGTGAGCTATTTCTGTTTTAACTTTAAAGTTATGGTTTAAGCAACGTAGCCACCATAACTTGTTATAACAAGTGAAATATTTACACTAACAGAAGGGTTTAAGTTCACAAACACCTTTCTCTATGCAAGATAATATGAGTGCTGATTTAATTTCATTACAAACTAAGTGGGGGATTGTTGGTAATAGTTTGTAATGAGAATGTTGAAGTTCATTGTCCCACATTGAAAGAGGATAGAGTGCTCATTGTCTATATATGCATCATTGTCTTGTTTCTTTTACAAACTTGTTCCAAAATATTAGTTTGGAGGGAAAGTTTGGTGGGAAAGTTGTTTCAGTTTATATCTCATACACTTGAATATGAATTGAAAGATATATAAAATCTTGACAAAGGCACTTAATTACCCATACACTTAACAAGGGCTTTCTGATTCGGATAGGGTGCTAATTAATTAGAGGTAGTTAATGACGTTAACTACCCATACACCTATTCAATAAGGATTGCATCCTCTCATGGTGCCTTGAATAGGTGCTTCAATTCTTTTAAATAGTAGGATTTTGACAGAATTAAATCACTTTTTCCTTTCATTTGATAGTTCTTAGACTTTGTTGTATCTTAGAGGTAATTTGTCTAACACATAGGCAAATAACACCTTAAGGAAAGTGCTTTCATGCCTCAAAGTCTCTGTGTTTGTCTAGTTTAGATTTGTTATTTACTACAATTTTTCCAACAAAACTTGAGCAAAGCCACGTCATGGTTATGTTAAACCAATGATATGGTATTCATTATGAACTGTAGAATTCCTTACAAGTGGCACTTAAATAATGAACAATCAAAACTAAAATGAAATTATCTGTCAGTTTCACCTCTATCAAATACTATCCATGGGATTACTATTCCAAGTAGGAAAACTAAATGAAAAACATTTCAAAACAATTATCCGTCTTCTCGTGTAAACCTGTATTACAATTACGCATAAATATGGATGTTAATGATAAGAAAATCAAGAAACTAGAAAAAGCTTTTCAAATTATTATATCTGTAGCCCTAAAATAGCTAGTATTAAATTGCCTCCAGTTATTAGAAATTATAAGAAAGGGATTTGTCTAACAAATGCCTCAAGCCATTCTCCAAATATTAATCCTCAATAGAAAGTTTTTTTCTTTTATCGCAATGATATAATTCTTATAACCTAATCTAGCCTAATCTAGGGGAGATGGAGGGGGATTCGATGTAAGTACGGACTCTATTAATCCTCAATAGAAAGTTATGTTAAATTGTGAAAGTGCCTGAAATTGTGAGTACAGGTGAAGGGGGTTATATTGATCTATATATTAGTGTGTGCATCATTGAGTGCGTGGGAGCATCCGAGAGAAAAGGCAATAGACAAAACCCTTGACTTGGCCCTCTGTCTTTTTTTATTTTTGATTTCTATATTTCAGAAAGTTTATAAAATTTGTTATTACTGATTAAAGTCGTGATAATGGAGTCAGTTGTAAACTATTTGAAAGATAGTGATGGAGGACAACGGAAAAAGAGAGAAGAACCAGAAGAATTGGCAACGGGGATGTGAATAAGAGGGAAGGGGCTTAAAAGATATTGATGGAGGACAAAATGCGAAAAGGAAAGAAGGAGAGAAGAAGGGGAAGAATTAGCAATGAGGATGTGAAAAAAGGGAAAGCGGCAAAATTTACCGTAGGAAGGCTAAGTTTAATTTTAAAACATGTTTTAATGTGGCAAAACCTAGTTCTACTATGGATTTCTTTAAAAACAAATGATACTCGGTTGTACAAAAAAAAAAAAATCTTGGGTGGTCGACAGCCCCAATCCGTTGTTCCCTTTTTCCAAAGTTGGGATTTTCTACAATGGTCAATTAAAATTGCACCACACATACACGCAACGGATCTTCTGTCCCACACCCTGTGCCACTTTCTGTCTCATCTTTTATTATATTACTATTTCTCCTACTTAAACATCATGTTTTAGTTCTTTTTTGTTTCCTTAAGATTCAATAACTATTAATTGAGTAAAAAATAAATACAGTAGTTTCAAAAACTCAATATACAATAAAAAATTAAAAAATACAGCAGAAAATTCATAAAAAATCTCATTTTTATGCATTTTGATTTTTTAAGTAGGAGAAATAGCAATATAATAAAAGGTGGGACAGAGAGTGGTACAGAGTGTGGGACAGAAGATCCGTTGCGATACAAATGTATGAACTAGTGCAACAGACATAGATAATAGGGTTATTATCACTTTACCCATTAAACTATATTACTACTATTATTTTATCCCCTAAATTTATCTTCTAGTCAATTTACCTCCATAGATAATTTAACTCAACATGTTAAGAAATTTTGGACAAAAGTACCATTTTATTATATAGCATTACTACATTGCTATTCTCATTCTATCCTTTTAAATTATAGTAATACAATCGCTTTATCCCTAACATTATTTTTTGGCATTTTATCTCATCGTTAATCTAACCAGTATGGTAAAAATTTTTTAAATATATTTACCCTTTTATATATAATTAAAAATAAAAAAGTTGGAATAGTTATTCTTCCTTTTGTTTTCACTTTAAGAGATCCAAAAACATAAAAATAAAAGGATTTTCTCAAATTTCTTTTTTCACACTTATTAATACTAGGAAAAGAAAAAGAGATCGGAGAGAAGGAGATAGAAAATTAGATTTTACAAAGAAAGAAAATAAAGAAGAGTCTAACATTATCATATTACTTTAAGATTGTCGAGACTAGAATTGGAATTTGGTGGTAAACAAAAAAAGTAAAATAATTTTTAAATGACAAGAATATTTAATTCTTTCTTATTTATATTTTTTAAAAAATAATTGAGCACTCTCTCTCTCTCTCTCTCTCTCTCTTTCACTCTCTCTCTCTCTCTCCTCTCCATCTCTCCCTCTCTCTCCCTCCTCCTTTCCCTCCCAATCTTTCTATTTTTTTCAATATTAATAAGATTACCAAGAAAAAAGATATTAATATTCTGATTCTTTTTCTTGATACTAAAAAGGAGAGGATCCACTCTAAATTTTTTTCATTATTTTTATTATACAAAGAGAATGGTACTTTTTTCTAAAGTTTTTTAACTTGTTAAGTTAGTTTAATGGTAGAATAAATTGCTAAAAAAATAATTCTAGGGAGTAAATTGATAATGAGACTATAGCTTATGGGGATAAAATAATTATAATGGCTAAACATATCTTTTCGCTTTAGTTAACAAACTCCGTTAAGTTTGACAGTTAGTCTTGGGGGTAAAGTAACTAAAAGGTCATGTTAAGGGGAAAATTGATAGTGACACCAAACATTAAAGGGGTAAAGTGATAATAACCCTAGATAATAAGTAGAAGATGTATACATTCGGATATCAACCAGCAGAAACTGTATTACAGTATGCTTGAAAAGTTCTGTTTTGACACTTTGTTGTCTTAGTGCCCTTTCCTTTTTAAAATGTAAGTGTCGGTATTTATGGTAGTATAGTATATATTTCATAGAACAATTGGCAGTGCTAATGAAAAAGGCCTTGGATCTCTATTTTCCCATGTGTTTGGAGTTCGTTACACTTGTTAGAGAAACTGCATAATGTAATTGATGGCCCAGATACGTTTAAATCGAATTTGGATGGAGGCATTGATTATAATAAACAACGTTCAATATGTGTCAAAATTTGTTAAATTTTTGTCATAGTATTTACATCTATTGTTTTAGTAAAGATATAGAGTTCACCTATAGAAAGTCACTCTAAATCCATAATATTTTTAAATAATAAACACAAATATGGGAATTCTAAAATCAAAGAAGTGGATTATCTATTAGTCTATTTCTTGTCGCTTAAGCCATAGATTTCTATATTTTGTAAGGCTTATAAAATATGGATGAGCATTTAAAAGCAAATTGTAAATGTTTTACTGTGCCATGTATTTCAAATAAAAGATATCAGTTATTGTTTTCTCTGTCTCCTTTGATCGCTTCTTTTTTGTTTAAATTAATTGAACTTTCATTTGTTGTATAGAGGTAGTTTACTACATTTTGAATTTTTAGGGGGTACAATATGAGGAAAGAGAGGAAGTTTTCTAGAACGGAAAAAAAATGATAGGAAATTGCAAGAATCTATAACAGTCGAACACATTATGCTGATTTGCATTAGAGCAAAGTACAAAATTTGTTACCGTGCTTTTCTTAAGTTGATGAATGAGGAAATTTTCTCTAAGTAAAATGCACCACTGGTTACTGAACTTTTTTTAAAATCTCATTTAGGTAGCTATACCATTTTTCTTGTCATGAATTGATCTACTAAATTATTAAAAGTGTTCATTTGTCTATTCCATCTATTTTTCAGTTAAACGAGACAAAAGAAACGTTTCGTGACTATTAGTATTGTTTGGAATTTTTAAATTAAAGATAATAAATGGAAAAATAATTTTTCTTAGAAAAAAGATTTACAACACAAGTCATCATTGTATTCACAAACTTTTTGGAAAAATCATAGAACTATTTTAGCCTGAAAATAAATGGATTTACGTTTTAAAAAAAAAATTCAGAAAGAAACATGACAAAACTTTTAAGGAAATATTGTGTTTTTTTTTAATGGATAAACAAGAACTAGAAAATATGTATGATTAGAAAAGGAATTATTTCCTTAAAGGTCTGTAATTTTTTTTGGGCTTCGTAGTTAAGTTATTTTCTGGCTAAAATACTTCTATTATTTTTCCAAAAGCTTTAAGATCAATGTCGCGATCCCTTGCAATCCGAATCCTTGCGAATATAGTGAACCACTCTTTGCCACAATTTTCTGTCACTTTTAACTAATAAAATCGATGCTATGGCCCAATTGAACACTTCTAAGAATTTAGTGAGTCATTTGACACAAAAAATAGTACAGTAGATTACATGAAATTTTGAAAAAGCTTGGTGACTGCTGGTGTACTTTAGCCTCCTCTGGTCCGATGAAGATAATACATTTTTCTATAGAAATTGACACTAAAATGATACACTTTTGAATTTTTTGGCTTTTCCTTTTCATGTAAATCTTTTAGTTAATATATTTTGACTTGAAATATAAGCCCTTGCATAGCAGGTCAAAATGCTAATTTTTATAGATTAGGATATAACATTTTCTTTTAGTGCATAGCGTAATTATTGTGTAGGGCAAATATAAAAAAAAAGTTGTTTTATATCTTAAGATCAAAAGACGAAGAACATATATGGAATTAGAGATCTTTAGCACATTAAAAGTAACGTTATATTACAATTGTAGCACAAGCGATTTTAATTTATTCATACATTAAAATCAACTTGCTTTAGATTCCGAAATTGTTCTTATTATTCATCCAAAGAATCTAAAGATGTGCTTAATTTTGTTTCAGTGGTTCTATTTATAAAAAAAAAAAAAAAAAAAAAGTAGCACGAGTAACTAAATCATTTGAGAGTTCCATCCAAAGAATCGATTGTAGAAGGGATAGGGTGTTAGATTATAGGTGCGAGGGAAAGTCCATCCAACATTTATTGAGATCTTCATCATGCCAATTCAGCCATTAAATTTCCAAAACTATTTGGTTAGTCATTCTGTTAGTTGGTCTCGACTACCTAAAAGATGTTAAGTTACGCAAGCAAGTAGAAGAGTGCATTTCTTTTTCCATTAAAACGGTGCGTTTGATCGTCTGAAATAACTGTGGAAAGAAAAAACAAAGTTGAATGAGCAAACCAAAAATTTCAAATAATTTTGTCAAGTCTAATATACTTTAGCCTTTGATCAATCATATGATAAATTAATTTGTGAACCATAAAAATCCTAGCTACTTGTTCACCACCAATCCATTAAATGTGCAAGAAAACTTTCCTAGATACATTCAGAATAGCTTACAAAATCACATCCTAGCAACCTATATAAATAATAATTTCTACACGGAGGTGTGTTTAGGTAGGAATTATTTGTTAAAATATTATTTGCTTTGTATCACAAACACATCCTTATCTTTTCAATCATATTTTTATCTCATATATATCACATCGCAAAATGTACTATAATAATTATTTCAAATAATCTTCTATCCACCAAAGACGTTTCACAAAACCGGTAGTCCATATGCGTGGCAAGGTTTATACATGAAGGATACATCAAAAAAAGCAGAACTATGGATACGAAAGATGGATCTTTAAAACTAGGAAGTGGAACTTACTTGTCCCCAGAATCTTTCTCGCTGTTGAAGGTAGGATGGATTGAGTTGAAAGCAAGAAGAGAAAGAAAAGTACTGTGATCAGAGCCTTGCTGTTGCTAGCCATGTTTGTGATAAGAACCTCAGATTGTTGGTCCTATAATTATATTCCTTTCCTGATGATTGTATGCAACGAACCGTACTTTTATAGCACTCGAAGGCGAAGAAGAAGAGCAGGTGCACTGGATAGTGTAAATGCCAGCGACAATTGATGCGGTCGGAGGCAAGACGTCCCTGTAACTTAAAGACTTGGGTAGCTGCACATCATCATCTGGACCAAGTCTTTTGGACCTTCGCCAATGCAGCGCCGAGCATTTAAAATCAACCACGAGTATGTGACCTTTACTAACAACTGCCCGCCATTAAAAATTGTTTTTTCAACAACAATAATGACTTTGCGCGTGCAATTTTACGTCAACCTGATCATAAATGTTGGACCGTGGGGCACAAGGGCCCAGAATTAAACACGTTTGACGCCAACCACAGCTATATTGATCTTGACGGTTGGACCTTTACGAACACGAGCCCAGCAAAAGTTTAGTTATATTAAACCAATGATACTATGTATTTAGAGGTTCAAGATTTTGACAAAATGCTTTTTTGTGAAAGTTTAGTTATGTTAAACGAATGACCTTCTTTTTCTTTTTGGTTAATAAAGTTTGCTTTTTATCAAAAAAAAAAAAATGACCTTTTATGTATACAAGTTAGGTGAGACTCTATAGCTGCTAGACTAGAGTACCATACAGCTAGTTGGGTACAAGTTGCTTGATCCAGAACACTAGGGTCACCTTTAAGATTTTGGCACTTCTAAGTTTCTGAAAAGACGACTCATCTAATTGGAGTTCTCTTGCTATAAAGGATTCGACCCTTGCCTCCCACAAAAAAATTGTCACAATATGTGACGGTCGTCATCGGCCATCTTCGATGGAGTTTCTACTCACATCGAGTCCCTCTCCCCCTCTCTTTAGATTAGGTTAGATTAGGTTATAGAAATCCCATCGTTGCGACAAAAAAAAAATTGGATTTCTCTTCCAGGAACATACGTCCTTCTTTGATTCATTAACTAGAAAGTTTTAATTTGATAACATGTTAACACAACATAATTTTCCAATTTTTCCTTCCAGAATTTGCCTCAACAGTTAAAGTAACTGAAAAGTGTGATGTTTTATGGCTTTGGGAGTCCTGAAAATGGAAGTAATCCTGGGTACTTGATTGCTTATCTAATATCTTCAAGCCCTAAAAATATAAAACTTAAAGACTTGCTCGACCAAAGACTTCTGTATCCCAATCAAGAAATTGAGAAGATTCTGAAATCTATTCTCAGACTAGCAAGAGAATGTCTACATTTTGATCTACAGCCCACACCAAAACTGCTCTTTATTACGAGGTTCTAATCAACTGGTGCAATATCTGTGTAGCACTTTGTAAGTGACCGTGGCCACATGAATCTGTTTTCCCGCCCTTTTCTTTTTATTCCAAGCAAATGGATGTAGTCATGTAACAGATATGTAGAATTTGATTGCTGTTTTCTTTGATTTTGATGCATATATTGCCTCCTGTCAACTGCAATGTCTTATAATCTTTTGTTTTTTTACACGGCACTATCAAGCATTAGCACAAGATGACATGATGAATATGGCAGAGTATTTTGCGACGCAACATTCTTTAAGGTAAAAATATAGAAGGTTATATCCAGAGCCTCTGTGGTTTTTGGGCCTACCGGTCTGTAGAGATCGGGCCGGAACAGCTAGACTCAATCTCAGCCATCCATTTGAATGAGATTAAACCTGACCGCTCTTGCCTTAACTCCGGACATCTGCCATACGGGTCGGTTTTTTTGTAATTGTAAAGAGATTCTATCCAAAAAAAGTTCTGACTACTAGTTGCGACCATGTTGTTAACGGATTTTCAAAATCTAAATTTAGATGCTTGTTTTGGAAAAGCTATTTTATTATAGAAGTCTAGAAAAGTTTTTTTTAAGTTGGAAAATGAGCTGCTGAGTTTGTTTTTATTGTAAAATAAACAATTCATATCCAATTGTTGAATGGGTAAATTGATATGAAAAAAATATAAAATAGTATAATGAACGAATAGGAACTAGGGAAAAGTAGAGCATATAACTTAAAACTAGTCCATAACTTTTCCTCCAACTAATGTCCTTTTGGTGTCCACTAATTGATTACTATTTTTTAAAAGACTTAAAAGTTTAGGTAAACTCCTTGACTAGATGATATGTATCAACGTCTCGACTAATGTCCCTTTAGTGTCCACTAATTGATTACTACTTTTTAAAAGACTTAAAAGTTTAGATAAACTCCTCAACTAGATGATGTGTATCAACGCTCTTAAATGAAAAAAGACTTTTTATTGTATTCCAAAAGACTTTTTCAGTCAAGATGGTAGAGCTCTTAAATGAATTCTTTTCGTCAACAACTGCTTCCAAATTGTAGTAATCAATTAGTAGACCGTTACTTGGAGTAAAAGACTTGGACAGCCAACCTCATCTTGACTATGAAGTCTTTTGGACCTCTGCCAATAAAGCCCAACAGTAAATTTGTTTGAAATCAATGATGACTATCGGACTTTCTCTCACAACTGCCCACCACTAAATTTATTTGAAAACAGCGACTGTTTCCATCCAAAATTTCTTCAAGTTGAGCCTACCATGTTGGACCTTCGCACACAAGGACCCAATGTTATAATTGTATGACGCCAACCGCTACTGGATTGATCTTGACGGTTGGCCGGATCTTTACGAACAAGGGCCCAACAAGAAATTTGTTTGAAAATATAAATTGACTTGAAAGTCTTTTAGGCCTTTGCCAGTAAGCGTTAGCATCAAATTAATTTTGCAGAAAAACATGACTACCATCTTCTAAAAAAATAATATCTAATCATATTTATTAAACTCAGCTGACAAGGAAGTCGACAGAGAGACTACATGGATGGTTCATTGCTTCAACGGATGAGTAGGTGATTGAACCAATGGCTCAATGAAAGAATATTTATAAAAATACTTGGTAATAAATAAAATTTATAAATAAAGTTCTTTGACATTTTAGTTATGAAATTCAAAAAGATATATTTTGAATATATAAATATTAGGGATAATATTAGAAAATTTCCTTGAGGTTTCTCCTAATATCACTTAGTATCTCTAAAATTTTAAAAAATCACTTACCTCCCTTAGCAATTGTAAAAAGACTATATTCATCATCACTCGCTACAAGAAAAATTATATTTGGAGGCACAACAAAATGATGCAATAGGGAACTTTTAGAGGCACTTAGACTATTGAAGCGCACACATCAAATGTCTACTAAACTACCCGTTTGGAAAAGGTTGGAGGCGTTTTTTAACGCCATGTTTAATGAATTTGATGCATTCACAATTGCCATGATAGAAATTGCAAATAGGCACACACCAATGTCTCTAAAGATGCACTATAAAGGCACTGTACTTGGTATCATTTTTGTCCTTTTTAGGACACTTGTACATGTTGCCAAAAGGTAATTGTCTAGGCACAATGAAGTGCATTATATACATTAATGGAGGCAGTTTACAGTGTAGTGTTTACCTATCTTGACAACACTTAGCTATGTACAAGACTAGAGTGGGCTAAATTTAATTTCAAACACATTGTTAGGTGACAAACACTAATTTGCTAAGGATCCACTTGAAAAACAATAATGTTTTAATGTCAAGAAGTAGAAATTTCAAGATATTGGTGATTGGTCAACCCCCCCCCCCCCCCCCCCAAAACTCCCGTTTCCCACGTTGAGGATATGTTGATACAAAAAAAAGAAAAAGAAAAGAAGAAAGACTAGCAACACATCCTTATTCCTTAAAGAGTAGGGTAGGGAACAACATCATCATTTTCCTTAAAAAACAGGGTAGGCAATATATCCTCATCTTGACTTGGAAGTCCTTTAGACCTTTGTCAAGAAGAATTAAGGGTAGGAATGATACCATTCTTGAAGGTTGAGGGGCAGGCTTAGTCTAAAAAAAAAAATGTAAGACTCAGTCATTTTTTATGTATGTTAACTTTAGATCGTGTTCAAATAAAAGACTCGCAATGATTTGAAATGGACAAAATTGTATAACAATTATTCAGTTGCAACCATTTGCGCCCCTATTCTTGCCAACAAGGTCCATCAACAAATTTATTTGAAAACAATCACAACTGTCATATCCAAAAATGATTTTTATTTGATCCTTATTCAATAGAAAGGTAGTAAATTCATACCTTTCTATTCCAAATTCACAATAAAATGGTATAAGGTGTAGATTTAGGATGGAGAGTTGTGGATTTAGTCCCTCTTGACTACCTTTATTAAACCTCACCTAATTTTTCTTGCAATAATTTATTCATCTTTGTTTGTCAATTATTCATCAGATTATATTGAAACAACAAAAAAATTTCTAATAGTTGTCCAATTGTATCATTACTCTTTATCTTGACCAATAGATTAATATATTTAAAAATCAATTCAATTCAATAACGTCATATCATTCAATTTGCACGAAACTTTTGGAGGGTCTACAATGATAACATTATTAATGTTCAAATGTCAAAACTTGATCCTTTATTCTTTTTCTCATTTTCCATGTGTAACTAGTAAGTGATGTAGTATCTCTACTTTACATAAAGCATGGAAGGGCGATGAACAGTGCATCCCAATTGATTGTGTCGGTTATATTGTGATTTCATTGCTCATTTTGTCCTTCATGGTCTTTTGGGAGCTGCCGAGTTGCATGAGGACAATTCTTCCGCTGTTCATTTTCACTTGCTAACTTTCTTTTGGACTATCTTGTCCTTTTGTCTTGGTTATCTTGTTATTTGCGGTTCAATTTTGGACATGTTCGTCTTTTTATCGCTTTGAAAGTCATAAGATCCCATGTTTGTCTCATCATTTTGCTCCCCACAATTTTGTCGGTGGCCTTAAACCAAGTGTTTTTTTTTGTTCTGATCATTTTGGTTCCCGCAATTCTGCGGTGGCTTTAAACCCAGTGTTTTCTTTGTGCTTATTTGCCTGCCGTCGATTTTACTCCATTTTTTAACCATCTCCGCATTTGTTCATGTGGGTGTTTCACTGTTTCTTTTAGCAACTAAGCGGCTTTTTATATTATGGTGGTTGACGGGATACAAAGCATGCATGGCGCGTCTGTTTTGCATGCACGTCCACCCGTCTTGAGCTCTTTGTTTAGCTAATACTGCAATTGGGATTTCAGCTATGTCATGTGCATTAAATGTTCATGTGAAGTCTGCTCATCATCTATCTTCTTGTTGGCCATTGATCATTTTTAATGTATTTGTTGAGTTTTTCTATCGTTTCGATTTGTATATCTGACGAGGTTTCCATCCCATTGTCTTCGTGATGCTAACTAGCGGTGTTCTGTGATCTTTCTTCTATCCTTTGCTCCATCTTCCTCCTGTGAAAACCATAAATTTCGTGTTCTTTTGTGAGCATTGTACTTTCAAACATTTAATTTATGATAAATACATCAATGTTTGTAAGTAAAAGTTAAAAAGTGTTACAGTAATATTCTTACAAAAAGTAACTGGTAGGTTATCTATTTAATATAAATTAAATATTTTTTTAAAAAAGAAATGGTCCATAAAGTACTAACTCTTTATGACTTTCTTTCATTACATGAACAAAGTATCGGCTCTTTTAGGGTATTTTACTGTGAATCATTTAATTTCTGTTAAATATATAAATGTTTGTAACTAAAATTGAAAAAGTGTTACACTAATATTTTTACGAAAAGGAAACTGGTAGATTTTGTATTTAATATAAATTCAATATGTGAAAGTAAAAAAATATATTGCCCATAACATACTAGCTCTTTATGGGTTTTTTGCATTCCATGAACAAAATACTAGCTATTTATGAGCATTTTACTCTGAATCATTTAATTTATGTAAAATACATAAATGTTTGTAACTAAAATTGAAAAAGTGTTACACTAATATTTTTACGAAAGGAAAATTGGTAGATTTTGTATTTAACATAAATTAAATATGTGAAAGTAAAACAAAGAAATTGCCGATAGCATACCGGCTCTTTATCGGTTTCCTCCATTACATAAACAAAGTACTAGTTATTTATGGGCATTTTACTTTGAATCATTTAATTATATTAAATACGTAAATATTTGTAAGTAAAATTCAAGAAATGTTACACTAATATTTTTACAAAAGAGAAACTGGTAGATTTTGTATTTAATATAAATTAAATATGAAGCAACACTTACAAGTGGTTTAATTATGGGCTACATTTACTGACAAACATTTTCTAGGAGAAGGAAACTAAATATTATTTACACTTCTAGACGACAATAGCTACTATATACAAATCTTTACTCCCAATCTCATTGAAGAATTTAGAACTTGCTCATGAAAAACCTGTTCATATACTTAGATCACATTATGTTAATTGTAAATCACAAATTTCAATAATCTTATTATCTTCATAATATAGTATATATCAATCACAAAAGCCATTAAATATATAATACAAACATTCAATAAAATGTACAAACAAAACCATTAAAATTACAAATCAAAACCAAAACAAACAAGAAACCAATAATTCCATTGATCAATCATTTGATACTGCAACTTCGGATACCTACCACACAAACTTAGAGCTCAAAAAGAAACACTACCAAGTCCATCCAAAAGACAAACAACGACATTGTTTATCATAAGATAAACAGTAACATTTTCGAAGCAACCAAAAACCTATTTACATATAACCAAGACAAAAAAAAAATTATATACATTATAATTACCACTACATTTAACAAAAAAAAAAATAACAAACGCAATTCTAACAAAATATTTTACAAACTTCACGCTGAATACACAATACAAAAAAAAAATTAATTTCCAACAAATATACACTACTTAATTAAATGCACACCAAACCATAAAAATAACCACCCAAACTAATAAAAATTCAGCAGAAAATAACGCAAAAACCAACACTGCTTCTATTAAATTATATAAAATTTATAATGAACGACAACAATAAACAAAAATAATTCATAGACATATACAAAAAAAAAAAAAAAAATACAACCAATAACCCCTAATAGGGGCACCCCGCGTCAAACGCGGGGTCTCACCACCTAGTATTAGGAACTATTTAGCATCAAATATGACTTTAAAATTGAACTTATTAGGGTACAGCCTAACCAGACTGTAATAGTAATATTGAGTTCATAGGCATTTTATATTTGCAGGCTCGGTTCATTAAATTAGAAAATTCATAAGAGTCAAACTGGTGTGCCAAGGATCTCGTCATTTATAGTCGCAATTCTTTTCTTTTTTTTTTTTGACAATATTTCTCGTTCTCCCTTGTCTGGATTTTATGGGAGGTTTTTTGGGGGCTTTTGATCATTTCTCTAAAAATAAATATAGCAACTCTCTGTTATGCTTGAAACCTACATTTCAATGCAAGCTCACATGTAACTCGATTAAACTCGAATTTTTTTGCATCCCTTTTTTTGTTCCATCAGACCATGTTGAACATAATTTGAGACATGTCAAGATAATGAGAAATTTATTTTCAAAATGATACCTTTATATATTTATTTCATTTCATAAGGATTCAGTACATAGCAACTCTCTTTTGTTGGTAAATAGAATAAAAGGTCTTTTTCCACGTAATATGCAATGTCGTGTTACAACTTACAAGAACTTCCAAGGGTTCCCTCATTTTGATCAGGAGATATAAATAACTTCCAAGAACTGATCTCAAATCAAGGGGTTCCCTCATTTTGATCAGGGGGGCTATAGCTTGCGTGGCCGGTTCCGAATTTCTTTGCCGCATATACATTTTCATGGCTTTCAAATTCATCTGCAATAGATTATAGATGGCAGGCACGTTATCACTATCAATTTAAAGAATCTGACAATGTGCTTACTTCTAGATTTCAAAGTGCATTAATAGTAAACGAATTAATTAAAATTTTATTTGCTTATTCAATTCTTTATTATGTCAAGTCACCCTTTAACTTCTTGTTCTTCTCATTTTCTTTTCTTTTCTTTTTGTTTTTTTTTTTTGGGAAAATGGTGCACTTCAATCTGAGATAGCTGTCAAAAAAGAAAATAATAATAAAAAAGCTTCAATGAGCAAATTAAAAATTTTCAATAATTTTGTCAAGTCTAATACACTTTATCCTTCGATCCATTAATTTAATAAAACAGAATGTCAACCCTATCTATTGCCCAATCCATTCAATTTGCAAGGAAAACTTTCCAATGCATGTTAAATAGCTCAAACTACAAAAGCTAAGAACTTATTATATATCTAAAGTTTCTACATGTGAAATACACATATGCGACCAGACTCCTTTGAACTTTGGTTGCAAAACCTGCCAGCCTTCTAGGTTGTGGATTTGGGTAGGTACGGTTTTGACTTTGTTCAGGTGCTTTCGATTATTGTTGATTCTTACAAAATTTGACAATAAATGCACACCACCGAACACAAACACCATAATCATGAATAAATGCACACCTCCTTCATTCCCATGGGTGGAAGATGTAAACATGAATAATGTGTCAAGAAAGGCGTCACAAAGATATAGGCTCTTAGGCGATGAGTACATGTCAAGAAAGGCGTCACAAAGAAATCGGTGGTTCTCTTGTTTGCAAGCAATGGTGTCGTGATTTTTTCTTTAATAATGTGAAGGTGGGTTTAGGCTCCCTATCCTTTTCTTTCCCCTCTTTTTTCCCCTCTCCAGATAACAACTTTCTGCAAAGGCCAGTGGTGTGGGTGCTCACACGAGTAAATTCCTTAAAATATTCTGAAAGGATGATAATTTTTCTAAATTTTTTTTATAAAAGGTGAAAAACACATTTGTTGAATGCAATATGTCTCAAAGGTTGTAAGCATAAATTGCATTCTTTAATTTGTCTGAATTTTTTTTCTAAAAATATATCTTCACTGCTTGGAGCATTGCTACAGGAAGCTTAACGCCGCGGCGGACATTCTAGCGAAGGGAGCAGCTACAAACCACCAATCATTCATTTACGATGCAACTAGTCTGCCACCACGAGTGAAGGGCATCTCGGCCTTGAATACTCAGCATTTCCCGTATTTTCGTCTCATGCGTGTAAGGGAGTAGTACTCCCCGTTTCGCTTTCTTTAGCCATGTTCCTACGTCAGCTCTTTTCTAAGGAATAAAAGTCTGATTTTGGGTTAAAAAAAAATTTTATACTACATAAACTCGCAACAAAAACCACCACCATTAGTAAATTTCCTTGTGTCCGCACTCCATAACAAATTTCTTTGTGAAACACATGGAACTCAATAACATCACTTGCACCAAAATTACTCCAGAAAAATTAGCTAATCAAGTCTGCAATTAACATGTGGGGCTCGAATGGTGGGGGTTTTGGGTCTGCCTAAACGTGAGTTTTGTTTGGAGAGTGGCAGCTAAAGGCCTCTCGGGGAAAATCACTAAGGGCAATGTTGAAACAAAAATACCAAGAAAGTGGATTGGAGTGCCTAGCGTCAAAATTTGAGCGTCCAAAAATGTCTATACCTGTACTTACAACATTCTTCCAATGTGTACAACGATTCAAATGATGATGTTGCTGCAGTATGTTTAGTAATCAAAGAAGAGGTGTGGAAAGTAAAGCATATGGCAAAGAAAGCGGCACGTTGCAATCTGACATGTACGGATCAAGAAGGGTTATTTTTACAAAAGTAAGTGGTGACCTATAACCGGGATTTGGAAATGTTGCGTACTGCAGAAGCTAAAAATGTGTTGGGATGTCACGGAATTAACATAAATATAAAGGGCCTAAGAATAAAACATTTGTGAAGAAGCGTAAGCAGTACTAATTACTAAACAAAGCCATCCTGGGGCCACCGATTATGGGCATTACATCAACAAAATACTATCTATTTATGGGCATTTTACTCTGAATCATTATATTTATGTAAAATACATAAATATTTTGGATAGCACGGATATTCACACTAGCTGTCCTTGTACTAAGTTTTATGGGCATTTTACTCTGAATCATTACATTTTGGATACTACTTTGATTAGAATTTAGTTTAAAGACATTCACTGGAGTTTGGACGCATCCAGAGAGCACCGATCGATGTATGTTCAAGCGTAAATTGAAATAAATATGCAACTTAAATTTTTTAAAAATAAATTACTACTGCATATCCGAAATTTACTTTTTGGAGAGTAGGTTTAGTTCATACTATTTTTCATAGTATTTTAAAATATATAAGTACAACAAATTTTAAATTATACCTATAATCATGTATTATACGAGTATATTATGAGTACTTACTAACTAAGGTACTAAGTTTTAATCATTGATAAAACATCTTATCGTTATTTCAAATAAACTTCCTAATATTAGTTTGAAATAAGTTTTAAAGTAAAATAGTACATGCGTCCCATAAATCAATAAATCTTGATTATTAATCAAATTTGCCATGTTATCAGTAATAATTACTATTTATGTATAAAAACTTACTATTACTTGAATTAAACTTACTAAGGTATATTATGAGTGCTTACTAACTAAGGTACTAAGTTTTAATCATTAATAAAAACATCTTATCATTATTTCAAATAAACTTCCTAATACTACTTTGAGATAAGGTTTTAATGTAAAAATTGTACATGCATTCCAAAAAATGGTAAATTTTGATCCTTAATCATTTTTATTGCCATGTTATTAGTAAGAATTACTATTTATGTATAAAAACTTACTGTTATTTGAACTAAACTTACTCTTTTAAAAGTAAGTTTGGGATATCAAGTAGTAATCTATTTATTTAAAAATTAAGTTTAATATTTATTCCAATTTACCTTTTGAGGTATAAAAGTTACTAATCTATTACACTTAACTTACTATTTTAGATAGGAAACTTACTTCCATAATTTTAGGTGTTATTTTATTTAGGCGAATATGTCCAACAATAAATCAAATGATCGCTAAAAGTGCAACAACGTGTTATATCAGGTAAAAACTATTTCGCTATCATAACTATCGTTTAGTATCTATATCTAAATGTATTGCTGAGGGGGTTTTGGATAAGGAGCTTCCAAAATTATCAAAAGTCTGAATGCTATTTTAATAGAATTTTACATTTTTTTAATTAAAAAATATTTATCTCTTAACTAATCATGTAACCGGCCTTACAAATCCTATAATCATACTTATATTTTTTCCACATTTCCCTTATGTTTTTTCCACTACCCCATAAAATTCAAACTCCTAAACTTTAACTAACGGATAATAACCACCCCTGTAAAATGATATCTGCAAATTCCAATTCACATCTCACATTTATTACTGACACTTACCATATCACTTAGAGTAATAACTAACCGTTAATTTAAGAAATTCGCAACTACGAAAGTCAAATATCCAAAATTTAGGAGCCTGTTTAAATTACAATTTTCACAATTCAACGTATCTTATTGTCATAATATATTTTACTCTCACAATCATTCACAAATTATAAAGGCATTAAAAATAAATAATTTTTTTAATAAAAATTAATTCAAAGGTAGTTAATTCACACACACACACATATATACATACATATATATATATTCTCATAATGCATATATATATAAGATTATCAAATCGAATGCATAATATTGGTAAGTATTTCATTTTAAAATAAAAAAACATGCAATTACATTTATTTCTATCCATATATCATTCATTTTCTAATATAAATTATTATTATTATTTTAAGATCCATCTTTTGCAAAAACACAATTCTTGAATGATTTACAGTTTTTGTCATATTTTGAACTATTGTTAGACAAATTTTAAATTTTAATTATGTTGGTATAATTTTTTTAACTTTTTTCAAATTAAAATGGTATAATTTTTTAATTTATTTTAATAATGTAAGTACCGTGCGTAGCACGGATATTCACACTAGTTGTCCTTGTATGACCGAGCCTGAGAGTTTGAGCATGTTTTGGTTGAATGTTATAATTCAAAATTTGGGGTTTGGAGGGAATAGGTTATATCCATTGTAATCAAAACTCAAACAAAAGTGGGGATAAGCCTGGTTGTCACAACGAACCATATAAAGTGGATTTTTTTATTTATTTGCAGAATGCTACCTTATTTTTTCATGCATCAGAATGGATTGATTACAAGTTGCATTTGCTTGCCTTTTGCTAGAATTTTGGCTAATTAACAAATTATACTAATTGTAGAATAGTAAGTTTGTAATCATTTTCAATTTTTGAAAAATTTGAAAGTTTGGATAACAATAACAACAAATCTTTCTAGTTACATGTAGAATATCACTTGTTTCTATATCACAATTTTTATAACTTAAAACCTATGAATATAATAAGATAAAATTATTATTTTATAATACGATAAAATTTTATTATTTTCTAAGGTTAAGTGAAAGGTCAAAATATTTTTCACAAAATATTTTAAAATATATAAGTACAAAAGAATATTAAATTATACATATAATCATGCATTATACAAGTATGTTACAAGTACTTACTAACTAATGTACTAAATTTTAATCATTTATAGAATATTTTTATTGTTATTTCAAATAAGCTTCCTAGTATTCATTCGGTATAAGTCATAAAGGATTGAGTAATTTGAGTCAGTTGCTTCTGTGTTAATTTTGACTGTGGTTAACAAACTCAATGATTTAGTCCGTCTAACTTAGGTTAATGGGAAAATGGGTCACAATTGGCTGGAATAAAATTGTAATAAACCCATTTTTCAATAAAAAAAATAAACTCTTTATGACTTTTCTCTGTTATAAGAACAGAGTACCTATTTTTTTTAAATAATTATTTATCAGATAAAATAAAAATAAACCCATTTTTCAATAAAATCCTAACTCTTTATGCCTTTCCTCTATTATAAGAACCGTGTACCCATTTTGCCATAAACAAATTTATTTATCTGATAAAAAAAATTTTATTTATCGAAAAAATAAAAATGAACCCGTTTCTCAATAAAACATCAGCTCTTTATGGCTTCTCTCCCTTATACGA
The DNA here is from genome assembly GCF_003713205.1 of Coffea eugenioides. Classification (NCBI taxonomy): domain Eukaryota; kingdom Viridiplantae; phylum Streptophyta; class Magnoliopsida; order Gentianales; family Rubiaceae; genus Coffea; species Coffea eugenioides. The sequence continues at coordinate 9,562,473 of NC_040037.1, forward strand.
AAAGAGTATCCATTTTGCCATAAACAAATTTGTTTATCGAATAAAATAAAAATAAACTCTTTTTTCAATAAAAAATCAGTTCTTTATGAATTTCCTCCATTATAAGAATATAGTACCCATTTTTCTAAAAAAAAATATTATTTATCGAATAAAATAAAAATGAACCCGTTTTTCAATAAAACACAAGCTCTTTATAGTTTTCATCTATTATAAGAACAGAGTACCCATTTTTTCATAAATAAATTTATTTATCGGATGAAAAAATAAATATATTTTTCAATAAAACACCAGTTTTTTATGATTTTCCTCCCTTCACTACAACAAAAAAGGGTATTAGTGACAACAACTTTATGAAGAAGTAGAAAGCTTGACGCTCTTAAGAGGCTTATAGCAAGGAAAATGACAATACCTCACAAGAAATTGGAGCCATCATATACTCTGCGAGGGTAAGGACTTTTCTCGCTTAAAATTCTCGCCAAAAGGAGAGCGGGAAAGCTTCCCTCCAAATACTGATTCTAGAGGGCCAAAGTTTCTATGTTATTGGTGAGAAATCATGGGTGCTTTTTTGTGAAAATTTCAAAATTTTGCTCCCTTCCAATTTTTGGTAGAGCCGCGCATTGAAAATTTTTTAACCATTCCCGGCACAGCACTTGTCAAGCCTAGCACCACATGAATTCCAAGCCTTCCACACTTGCAAGGCTACTTTCCCAAATATTGTTCTCAGATCAGAGCGCTCGAAAGTTCAATTGCAACCTCCCCTGCACCTTTCTCCTTCTATCTCTCTTTCCCTCTCTATTAATTTTCAGTTTCCCATAGACATATGGTTCCCCTCTTCCTCTCTAGCATCCAGATCTGAATTTATACAATCATGGACACACTTTAAAGACCCTTCCGATGCAATGGCAGACTTCAAGGAAAAGCGATGGTGTAGGTTTTTTAATATGTTATTTTCATCTCTGTTTTGTCAATTGCCTTTTTCTTGCATTTTTGGTCAATTTAACAATCGCAAGAAAAACTCTATTTGACAATATATTGGTATCTCTTCAGGTGAAATCTGGAACTCTATTTGACAATGTATTGGTATCTGATGATCTTGAATATGCTAAGAAGTTGGCTGAAGAGACATGGGGCAAGCATAAGGATGTATGTGGAATTTTTTTTCCCCAAGCGATGCACAAAAAATAAAAAGGTTTAAATTACTTTCGTCTGCTTGTTGACACATGAAAATGTTCATGTTGTAGGCTGAAAAAGCTGCTTTTGATGAGGCAGAAAAGAAGAGAGAGGAGGAGGTACTTTTCATTAATTCTCCTCTGTTGCATGATGTCTTGAGTACATTTGAATTCCATTTCTGTATAGTTTGGACTTTGGACTTCCTTTATACTGCATTATTTGAACAGTGATCATTTGATTATGAAGAGACAACTTATATCTCGAACTCCTGTCTGATTTGTTTCAGGAAGCAAAGGATGACCCTGTCGATTCTGATGTAAGTTCCTGACTAAAATGTTGTTCTCAAAAGAGACTCTTTTTGCTTCAGATTTTATCTGTGATATGTTCTTATTACGTGCACTTTCTTAATGGGAAAAACTTGTTCTTTTAGGCTGAGGAAGGCGATGATGATGATGCTGCTGATGAAGCAGATAGTGATGATGCAGACGCCAAATCAGAAACAAAGGAAGATGTTACTGCCGCAGCTGAGGAAAATGTTAAAGTAAGGGCTTTGTCTGATCCTTCAGTGCTGAGTTAACCATGATGATTTGTTATCAGAAATTTCAATTGTTTTAACTCTCTTACTTCCACCCTTTTGCAGGACGAGCTGTAGGAAAATACGTGCGAGTGCTGTGGTTGGCCCAACATGCTGCTGCGAAGAAGAGCTTTGTTGGCAATTGAGCTCTCGACATTTTTCATTTTTCTTTTGGCTTTTAGCTGTAGAATTGCTGTTTAGGGAAAAAAGATATTGGCTTTTGGCTTTTGGCTTTGAGTATCTTTGTGCTTTGTACTGTTGAAAAATGGTTGAAAAAAAAAGTAGCAACTACAGTCACAAAGCTACTTTTGGCAACTTTCTTGCAAGAAAATCATTTAGTTGCATTTGATCGTCTTTGGTAAGGGGTCGATGGTTTCTAATTAAAGAAGTTACTTGTTTATGACAAAATGGGCACTCTTTTCTTATAATGGAAAAAAGTTATAAAGAGTTGGTGTTTTATTGAAAAATGAGTTTATTTTTATTTTATCCGATAAACAAATTCCTTTTTACTTTCAAAATGGGTACTTTGTTCTTATAATGGAGGAAAGTCATAAAGACCTGGTGTTTTATTGAAAAAATGGGTTTATTTTTATTTTATCTGATAAATAAATTTGTTTATGGAAAAATGGGTGCTCTGTTCTTAAAATGGAGGAAAGTCATAAAGAGCCAGTCTTTTATTGAAAAACGGGTTTATTTTTATTTTATCCGATAAATAAATTTATTTATAGAAAAATAGGTACTCTGTTCTTACAATGGAGGAAAGTCATAAAGAGCTGGTCTTTTATTAAAAAATAGATTTTTTTATTTTATATGATAAATAAATTTATTTATGAGAAAATGGGTACTCTGTTCTTATAATGGAGGAAAATCATAAAGAGCTGGTCTTTTATTAGAAAATGAATTTATTTTTATTTTATTCAATAAATAAATTTAGTTATAAAAAAATGGGTACCCTGTTCTAATAATGGAGGAAAATCATAAAGAGCTGGTCTTTTATGGGAAAGTGATACTTTACACAAAGTGACCGCAATTTGGTTTATGAAATAATCCCAAATAAAAATTTAGAATGAATTTATTTGTTTTGAAAGTTGTATAATGGTCGTTAAAACTCTAGAGATTGGCAAAAAAATTTTGGAGTTGCATAAAGGCAGAGTGAAGAAGGAGAAGAATTGAGCTTTTTGTCCGTTGCAATTGTTCCGTTAAAAATGGCTCTATTCGATTTTACCCATTTTTTATTGGGTAAAATCGTTGGTTCTAACGATCAATTCTTCATTTCCCGTCAATTGTCCTTAATTGGCCAAAATTACGAAACTTTGAGGATGCTATATGTTTGGGGTGAAACTTTGAGGATGAAAAGTGCATTTTTTCCTATAAAATATTTAATCAAATGTTATTTCTTGTCTTAATTTTTGTTATGACTATATTACATATTTATTAAATAGACATACCTTTATAATTAAAGTTAATATTTGATATTTTAGGATGCCATATATTTAAATAGATGAAAATTATTTTGAATATAACATATTAAAATAATTTTATTTGTCAATCATTTTGGACCCCCCTCCAAGGAAAAAATCTTGATTTCGTCACTGCTTAGGAAGAAATGGGGTCTATTGCTAATAAAAGATTGTGAAAATTTACCTTTATATCCTAATTATTTGAAAAAATCTAATGAACAAATTTTGCAAAAAAAAAAACCTTGTTTCTTACCAACAAATTAAGTAACTAATAAAATCACCTGTAATGTTGTTTTAACATATTTAATTTATGTTAAATACAAATTTTACCAGTTTCTCTTTCGTAAAAATATAAGTATAATACCTTTTCAATTTTAGTTACAAACATTTATTTATTTTACATAAATGTAGTGATTCAGAATAAAATACTCATAAATAGCTAGTATTTTGTTAATGTAATGCAAAAAATTCATAAAGAGCTGGTATGTTATGGGCGCAATCTTTTTTACTTTCACATATTTAAATTATGTTAAATACAAAATCTACCAGTTTCCCTTTTGTAAAAATATAAGTATAATACTTTTTCAATTTTAGTTACAAACATTTATGTATTTTACATAAATATAATGATTCAGAGTAAAATACCCATAAATAGTTAGTATTTTGTTGATGTAATGCCCATAATCGGTGGCCCCAGGATGGCTTTGTTTAGTAATTAGTACTGCTTACGCTTCTTCACAAATGTTTTATTCCTAGGCCCTTTATATTTATGTTAATTCCGTGACATCCCAACACACTTTTAGCTTCTGCCATACACAACATTTCCAAACCGGCCCGTGCCTGTTATAGGTCACCATTTGCTTTTGTAAACATATTCCTTTCATCATCCGTACATGTCAGTTTCTTTGATATATTCTTTACCTTTCCACGTGCCTGCTTCTTTGCCATATAATTTACTTTCCACACCTGTCTTTGAAATATGTGAATACACTACAGAATTTACCATCAAACCACGGATGTTGCTGCAGTATGTTTAGTAATCAAAGAAGAGGTGTGGAAAGTAAAGCATATGGCAAAGAAGCAGGCACGTGGAAAGGTAAAGAATATGTCAAAGAAACTGACATGTACGGATCAAGAAGGGTTATTTTTACAAAAGTAAGTGGTGACCTATAACCGGGATTTGGAAATGTTGCGTACTGCAGAAGCTAAAAGTGTGTTGGGATGTCACGAAATTAACATAAATATAAAGGGTCTAAGAATAAAACATTTGTGAAGAAGCGTAAGCAGTACTAATTACTAAACAAAGCCATCCTGGGGCCACCGATTATGGGCATTACATTAACAAAATACTATCTATTTATTGGCATTTTACTCTGAATCATTATATTTATGTAAAATACATAAATATTTTGGATAGTACGGATATTCACACTAGCTATCCTTGTACTAAGTTTTATGAGCATTTTACTTTGAATCATTACATTTTGGATACTACTTTGATTAGAATTTAGTTTAAAGACATTCACTGGAGTTTGGACGCATCCAGAGAGCACCGATCGATGTATGTTCAAGCGTAAATTGAAATAAATATGCAACTTAAATTTTTTAAAAATAAATTACTACTGCATATCCGAAATTTACTTTTTGGAGAGTAGGTTTAGTTCATACTATTTTTCATAGTATTTTAAAATATATAAGTACAAAAAATTTTAAATTATACCTATAATCATGTATTATACGAGTATATTACGAGTACTTACTAACTAAGGTACTAAGCGTTAATCATTGATAAAACATCTTATCGTTATTTCAAATAAACTTCCTAATACTAGTTTGAGATAAGTTTTAAAGTAAAATAGTACATGCGCCCCATAAATCAATAAATCTTGATTATTAATCAAATTTGCCATGTTATCAGTAATAATTACTATTTATGTATAAAAACTTACTATTACTTGAATTAAACTTACTAAGGTATATTATGAGTGCTTACTAACTAAGGTACTAAGTTTTAATCATTAATAAAAATATTTTATCATTATTTCAAATAAACTTCCTAATACTACTTTGAGATAAGGTTTTAATGTAAAAATTGTACATGCATTCCAAAAAATGGTAAATTTTGATCCTTAATCATTTTTATTGCCATGTTATTAGTAAGAATTACTATTTATGTATAAAAACTTACTGTTATTTGAACTAAACTTACTCTTTTAAAAGTAAGTTTGGGATATCAAGTAGTAATCTATTTATTTAAAAATTAAGTTTAATATTTATTCCAATTTACCTTTTGAGGTATAAAAGTTACTAATCTATTACACTTAACTTACTATTTTAGATAGGAAACTTACTTCCATAATTTTAGGTGTTATTTTATTTAGGCGAATATGTCCAACAATAAATCAAATGATCGCTAAAAGTGTAACAACGTGTTATATCAAGTAAAAACTATTGCGCTATCATAACTATCGCTTAGTATCTATATCTAAATGTATTGCTGAGGGGGTTTTGGATAAGGAGCTTTCAAAATTATCAAAAGTCTGAATGCTATTTTAATAGAATTTTACATTTTTTAATTAAAAAATATTTATCTCTTAACTAATCATGTAACCGGCCTTACAAATCCTATAATCATACTTATATTTTTTCCACATTTCCCTTATGTTTTTTCCACTACCCCATAAAATTCAAACTCCTAAACTTTAACTAACGGATAATAACCACCCCTGTAAAATGATATCTGCAAATTCCAATTCACATCTCACATTTATTACTGACACTTACCATATCACTTAGAGTAATAACTAACCGTTAATTTAAGAAATTCGCAACTACGAAAGTCAAATATCCAAAATTTAGGAGCCTGTTTAAATTACAATTTTCACAATTCAACGTATCTTATT